>NW_015113420.1:144008-170353 GCF_001443285.1 Poecilia latipinna | reverse complement strand
TGCTATATATATATATATATATATATATATATATATATATATATATATATATATATATATATATATATATATATATATATATATACACACACACACACACTTGTAGATGCAATGTTTCAAAAGATTGGTTTGCAAAGCATTGACTCAGGGAGTTAGAACCCAAGCATGACCCATTTCTCTCATTGTTTTTAGTTAAATAATGAGTCAGCTTTACTTTTTCTTCCAGTTCACATTAATGTGCGCCATTGTGTTGGTTTGTCATATAAAATAAACCCAACTTAAGCACGTTGAGGGTTATGCTTGCTGAGTTCAGTGGTATCAGGTCTGTATTTCCGCAAGGCCCTGTTCAGACGGGACAAACAGAAAATCACAGGCTGCTGCGGGATCAGCATGCCCCTGTTGTTTTCACGAATCCTCTGGCGAGCTAAATCTACCCAAATGTGGGGCTAAACACGGCAGTCTGAAGTGAAACACGATCCCCGTGCAAATCGATGCCCAAGAAGAGAGCTGTGGTAGCTCTGACCTCTGTGTGAAGAAACGACCACCATCGCCCCTTCCCACATGGAGCAAACAATAATCAGACTTGAACCTTCACCCCCGACCTCCTCCCGTCCTTCCCGAAAGACCTACGTTACCTGGTCGGGATCTTGACCCTGAGATAGCGGTCAATCGCGATGGCCAGCAGGGCCAGGATTGAACTTTCCGTCAGCACCAGCATGGTGCACGTCCCGAGCAGGCAGCTGTAAAAGTAAGTCTCAAGTCCGATGCTGACCGTGATGGCCAGGGGGATGACCAGCGCTCCCACCGCAATATCCGCCACAGCCAGGGAGACGATGAAGCAAAACGTGGTGTCTCGCAGGGACTTATTAATTTTCACCGCCCAAACCACCATCACATTCCCTATCACGGAGGCTACAGCTATCAGGACCTCCATGCCTATGTAGAGCGGCGGCGCCGAGGAGACCGTCCCGGGCATGTCAGCAGATCTCTGTGATCAACAAAGACGTGCACACTATCTTTGTTTTCTTCTCTTGTCCTCTAAGGTGTTTCCCAAATTAGTTGTGCGTCCGTCAGTCTCATGGCGCCCTTATTCCCCACTCTGGATGCCAGATGTACATCTCGAGGGACCAAATCCAGCTATTAAAAATAGGAAAGAAGCGGCGAAGACTGCGGGCTGTTCCTCTGAAGCAGGTGTTTTTGTCCAGCGGCTCCAGCGGGTCGCTCCCGCTCGGTTCCCTGCGTCCCCTCCACTTGGCTGGATACACCTGCTTCTCGTAAGCGCAGCATCCTTCCCACTGGCTCCGGTTTCTTCGAGAGGGCGCTGGGCGTTTTGTCAGCCTACGTCTTTCAGTTTGACAGAGCACGTTTTAACAGCGCCGCTGCCTGCGCATTTTTGGCAGGAAAGCGCGCACAGATTCAGCTCCTGTGCAGACGGCAGTGCGCTCTGTCCCCCATCTCTCTCTCGCTCTCTCTCTCTCGTCCCTCTCTTTCTTTGTCTCTGTGTGTTTTCCTTTCTCTTTTTTTATTAGGAGTGACCGTGAAGCGTGAAGCTCCAGATGATTTCATTTGCCTCTGTTTTCGTTTATCAGAGCCTGTTGGACCGGTTTCTTTTCTATGTAATGGGGTGGATTCATTGGAGGGATGGTTTGTTCCGTAACTAATCTTTCAAGAAATTATGTGCAACTTTCTGTGGGACCATCCCAGAGGAAGTCTCGCTCTCCTCCCCGAGGATATTTCTCTGCCACGGGCCTCGACAAGTGCAAGTGTTACACACTTTCCAGAGAACTGTGAGATTCATTTTGTTCTTGGCGAGATCTCAGTTTCATTTGCATTTTTCACACAAAGACATGCAATGGTTTCAGATATGTGTCCACATGTGGTACATGCTAAATACTGATACAGGTGTGGACATATTTGTTGCACATAGATGTGTAAAAAGCTTAAAAAAATAGAATGATCAATAGTTGTTGTGACAGTGTCTTACACTGTAAAAAAGAAAAAAAAAACTATTACCGTATTACCAGAATTTAATTTTGTGGCAACCACATCTGCCAGTATCTTACTGTAAATTAGAGACGGTTCTTTTTACAGTGTAGCTCACCAATCTTTGATACCAGAGATTTTATTCGAGTTCATTGTGTTTAACAGAATCGCGGGTGGCCCAATCCTTGGTGTTTCCTTTTGCCTGTAAAAGCATTTTGTCTTCTATCCTCGCAGACATGATCATGACAGAAACAATGAAGAAATTTGCACATTCAGGGGTGAGAGAAACAGGGCATAGCAGGCAGCATAACACGAGGAACTGACAGCTGACTCACTGAGCTGAGACGAACAGAGGAGAGTAATTACTGACGAGTTGCATTTGTGAGTGAGGGCCAGGGACTAACTTCACATAACAAAAACAGTCAAGAATTAAGGACGGAACCAGGAAAACAGAGGCCACATCAAAACGTGGACATCAGAAGGCAAAACAATGCAAAGGCAATACAAAGTAGGGTTGTTTGTAGTAGGTCTTCCTCTGGTCATGAGCTTCCTCTGCTTCCTCTCTCCAGTTTCTGTATCTTTTGTATTCTTGGAGCATTGGTGACCCCCCTCTCCCCCTCTCTCTCCCAGATGTAACTCTTTTCTGTAGTTTTCTTTGCTTTCCAAGGTAAAAAATTGGTTTCAGTTAAGAATACTGAACTGGGTCACTGCATCACTTTTATAGGATCACATTTATGCCTCAGGAAAACAAAAAGTTTTTAGATTACTAATTAATTAGAAAATAATAGAGTAAAACAAAAAGTTAAAAATGAATTGAGTTACATTTACTTAAAGGCATTAGGGTAGCGGTAATTGTGACCCCAGTGATTTTATTTTTTACAAATTGTTATTTTATGGCATGTTTTAATCCCTTTTTCAATACATGCACTTAAATTAAAGCTTATCGTTTTCCATTATTTTGCATTGTGAGATAATTTTGCTGCAATGAATTTTGAACTTATTTTAAGGTCAAGGCCAAATAAATTTATTGCTCTAAGACACTTATGAAACAAATACGGATAACTCTTTGATCTGGTCCTACATACAATCTGAGAGGCACAGTATCTTATCTTGTTTAGAGTTCACAGTGAGAGGCATGAGCTTTGAGCAAAGGCAGGGATGATCAGTCATACTGAAAGGTGTCACAGATGGTGCACTTTACTCACTCAGATGTTTTATGGGAGCGGGAAGGCAGCATTTACACTCGGTAAGTTAATTATTGTAGAAAAAGACATGGCAACATTGGGGTAAACGTTTATATGGATAGGCAGTTGTGGCAGGAGGACTGAAAATACTTGAGCTGTGAAAATTGTCAGCTTGAGTTAGCTATAGAGGTCAGCCAATACAGACAGGGGAAGGTAGCAGCCATATGGCCGCCCCGCGCTAACTCCCACTCACCTGGGAGCTCATAATGAACATGATCCAAGCCATGGATGGAAAAATCAATCATCGTAGAGTTCATGTTGAAACTAACACATCAGTACTGCTGACAATTAGATACTGTAGGTTCACCCCTTCCAACTTTTTTTTATTTTTTTTAGTTTAAATTACAGAGCCGTCTGAGCAAATGTTGTTATAGTGCGGTGAACCAGAGCGGGGGACGCTCACCTAACTTTGTTTCCAGACGCCCAAACATAGTTTATTTCTGAATTCTGTCAACACACGCTGAGGACAAAAGTGCACAATCGAAATAAAGGGTTTCAGACGTCCCTGCAATGGCTTGATGTATTTACATTTAACCCTAAATTGTTCATACCCCTGGCCTTTTTAAATTCAGCATTTTTTTTCTTCGTTGAAACAACAAATGAGAAAAGTTTCTCTCAAACTATCAAAAATAAATCTGTGATAGTAGTATCAGTTTTGAAGCAAAAACAATTCTCCATCAGGCTGAAGTCTAAGGTTACTACCAAGGTTACTTTAAAGCTACACCTGTCAGAGGCTTGAATAATTTTGGGCTTTACTGTACACTCTTCACACGATACTTTTCAGGTTTCCCGGGATGTATTTCTGCAGCACCTCTGAATCACTCATGTGACAGGAGGTTCAGTGAGACTTACTTTAATGCCCGCAGAATGTGAACATAAAGAAACGCTTCAGTAAACATTTGTCAGATTTTGCCATTTGAGGCTGAATGACCAGTGAAGTGCAGAGTGCTTCAGCTGTGTGAACCAGATTCTGCTGTCAGTGAACATTTTCTGTGGCGTCTAGAATCAAAAACAATGCAACCTATAAAAGTGATATCACAGATTTACTTGGATCCAGGTACAAACGCCTGTTTGCATACAATTGCCTGGGCACCAGTACAACATATTTGTTTTACATACATACATTATATCAATTTATATGTATATATTGTTTGTTTAATTTATTTGTGAATTTCTAGCACAGCACTGTCACCCCGTGCTTGCAGTCAATCTGCACCAGCCGCAGTTTAATTGTTTGGGACAATTATGATTGTAGAACACACTTTATTTTTTCACAAGCATCTTCAGCATTGAAATAGTCCAGCTTTAGAAGAATAAATTCACGGACGAGATTTCCTACATTACTTTGAGATGCATGTTAAAATAATAATTACCAGCCCAGCCAAACACACACACCACTTTTCTGATAAAATATTAAAGAGATGTGCAAATCATTTTAGCCTTTTTGTCTGTAGCTTCATTTAAGATTTTTTTTTATACTTCAATATTTATGCCATTAACTTTCATTTGAATCTTCCACATGCTTAACAGTGTAAGTGTTCATTTTATTAAAAGGTCAGTATCATGTAAAACCGACTTTTTTGAGCTTTACATAATTATTTCCTCATCAAAAACATACTGGGAGTGTTACCTTGATTCTTTAATGCATGCTTGAGAAATCCCCTAATCTCCCATGGCAACCATTCAGCTTCCCAAAATGTCTGGGAAGACCAAACGCCACCTTCAAGGTGCAGCTCCTCCTCGGGCATGCGGTGTTCACGATACAGAGCTTATGCCTAGCGGAGCGTCCCACCCCATCTCAGCTCCTTCAGACTAGCCAACAGCAGTTAGCAAACAACTGGTGGAATTGCACTTCTGCTGAGCTCCTTATACATCTTTATACGAGATGCTGCTCAATGCAATCCTGGTAAAAACATTGCTAAAAGGTTAATAGAGGTGCGCAGTTGTGATGACTTCCTGAAGGCGGCGTTTCAGAAAGAGCAGGAGTTTTTAAAGAGACAGAGGTCTTATTTGTTTCAGAGTCACATGCATCCATCCATCTTCTGACAGCCTTATCCTATTGGGGTCGGCAGGGGTCCTGGTACCTATCTCCAGCTGTCAACGGGCGAGAGGCGGGGTAAGCCCTGGACAGGTCGCCAGTCCATCGCAGTTCAGAGTCACAATTTCTTGAAAAATTGCCAAATTAGTGCTAACATCTACACAAAAACAAGTAATATTAATCTTGTTAAATTCTGAAAATAGTGTTTTGTGCCTTTTGGTGATGCTTTGAGTCTTATCTGCTGAACTGTTAAAAAAGCCACGTGTGCTGGGTGCCAAAAAACTGCACGCCTCAGACATCCTGTAGAAATGGGAAGCTTATGCTTTTCATGGCTGAATAGGCGGTTAGTGATGGAGACTGGACGGCCCACGGTGTGACACGGGAGGGTTTTATAAAGCACATAAAGCTTTTTGTTTTGATGTACAAGAAAATTTATATGGCTATTTCATCTGCTCGGATGAAGAACAACGCAATGAACCATCATCACAATTTAATGAGGAAAGACATTGTCTGCTGAACTAAGCTCAAAACTATTATTACTCGATCATTAAAAAGCCCCAGTGATGAACTGCTGAGGTCTTCTCGGAGGACTACTCAACCGGACAGAATGAAAACTTTGGATCGCAACACATTAATCAGAATCTTTTCCTCACACGGTAGGTTTTATTATGTAAAACCAAAAATGTTACCATCATTCCAAAAAAACAAACAAAAAAAAAAAAAAAAAAAAAAACACACGAACCAAAAAACTGGAACTCTAAGGAAAACATAAATTAGTCAGGTGGACGTTCTGATTAATTTGAAACCCTCTG
The DNA here is from genome assembly GCF_001443285.1 of Poecilia latipinna. NCBI lineage: Eukaryota > Metazoa > Chordata > Actinopteri > Cyprinodontiformes > Poeciliidae > Poecilia > Poecilia latipinna. The sequence goes on along the minus strand of NW_015113420.1, from coordinate 164,276 downwards.
GAAATGAGCAGCACGTAACAGTGATTCTCTTCATTTTCAAATAAACCCATGTTTCCTTAAAAATGAAGATGCAAATGTAGTACAGTTAGTTTCACTTCTGGAAGTAATTTTGAACAGCTTGGCTCTATAAAAAGTTACATTCACAAGAGCAGTGTCTTCCCCTTTTCAAAAAAAATTAATAGCATTAAAACTGTAATGTTAATCTCAGGATATTGCATATTATTGAATTCTGTAAAATGCATTTACAATATTAAACTCCACATTATCCGTGTGACCCAGATTTAAGATAAGGTGGCCAGTGTTGTGACTGCTGAGTCTCATGTCCTGCTGTGAACAGAGGCTATCTATTGATTTCCTGTTTGCAAAAAAAAAAAAGCCGTGTGGATGTCGTAGTTTCTCTCTTCTCAGGGCTGTTAGCTTCCTGACCCACAACCTGTCCGAGAAATTTACCACAACACCCCACTTCAGGCTTGAGCTGATACTGAAAATGAAACACATCAACAACAAGCAGCTGTCGTCACACGAAAGGTCTCTGTTGCTCAAAAGAGGGATGTTTGGTGAGAGAATCTCTCCAAACACCCTGCTGATGTCAAGGATTACTGATAGGCCTGTGCAGAGCCTGGAAATGGTGAAGTCACTCGCCCTCTAAGTGTTTTGACCAAACAAGCCAAGAAAATCAACTAGAAGCTTAGTTTTTGTTTATTTGGTACGATTTGGCATAAATCATGTTGAATAACAATACTTTCATAACATTTATTTTACAATGGATTGTTGACAGTGAAATAATTCAATTATTAAGCCCTCGTATAAGTGCACCATTAAAGACAGAAGTCTAAAAAAATAATAATAGTGCATTAATAATGCTGCATTTGTATGATATGACACCTTAACTGCATAACATGCACACTGCACAGTGTAGACTCTACACTGTGGAGCATTTCCATTACACATAACAGTATCAACAGCAGCAACCCACACTTACTAAAAGTCTAACATAAAAATCTAACATCATTTTATTTTTAATGGCATTTATCTTGTAACAACTCATGACAAGTCAGCTTTTGAACATCAGTATTTTTACTTCTTACTTGTACGCTAGCTTCTTAATAGCTAGAATAAAAGTACAATGAAGCAATCTGTTCAGATGACATGTGCTAGCACACATGCAGAAGACATTTTTGTTTTCTGAACTGTAATTTTTTTGTCACAAGCCGTCGTTCTCCACTGTGTTGAACTACAGCTGGACTCGTCTTACTGCAGCATGCTTTTAAATTCCTGGGTACGGTGCTGGTTTGTTAGGTCTGTTATGCTCTCCTGACTTCCTCATGCTTATGGATGCATTTCCACATACATCTTTATTTTATGAACTAAAACCTCCTTTGATGTTCTATCATTACTTCTGTCTTGATGGCCACTGTTTTATGCATCAGTGCTTGAGTTTTGTGATTCATGCTTAACATCCTCACACTATGGTATCTTTAGCCGTGTGCTATGCTGCTTTGTACTTTCTTTCTTTTTTAAATTACTCCTTGTATAGTAGTATCAGACAGACAGAAATTATTAAAATTATTTTGGGTTACTGTACTGAAGTTGTAAAAAGGACACTATACACACACACCAGGAATTTTCCTACATAATCACCTTAATTAATTTCAAAAGTATCCCACCTCAGACATTTTTTTCCTCACCAGCATACCATCTGATAAATAAGCATAACACATTAAACTCAGCTTTCAGTGAATGGAGCAATTTTGTTGAGTGAAGAGGATTTATTTAAATACTTTCTGCTTGGCGCTTTTTTCATATCCAAGCTATAATAATCAACCCTGATATGTACAAAGAATATATATTATTGTAGACAAAGTTAAGAGCAGACTAACAGATCAACAGTTAGATGCGTGATATATAATAAAAGACAATCAATTACCTCTTCAGTGAAAATAGGGATTGATCTGAACATAATCCAGCTGGCAAACACAAATCAGGTAACAGAGAGAAAGTCCAAGGAAGACACAGCTTGGTGATGGGCGTGACGAGGAACAGGTGTGAAAGCCTGCAAGGCATCAAAAAGCTGCTCCTGCAGGGCAGCAAGCAGTAGAGAAAATTGAGGCGATGAAAAGAAAATTACAATCCAAACTGCCACTGTGAAGCATAAAAACAGGGATGTTTCTCGTGTCCGAAATCTCAGCTTCCTTCTCTTTGTACGTTTTCTGCTAAAGATCACGACAATGTGTATCTTTCCATAAGAATCACACGAGAAAATCTGCCATTTGTTGGCAGTAAAGTCAAGTGATGACCGAAAACTTAAAGTATCTGACTTTTATTCTTATTTATTTGAAAGTTAATCAGACTTACATTAGAATAAAAACCTTCCGATATGAAAGGTTTCCTAAAAGGACAGCCAATGCAGGGAAAAATGTGTTTTGTGTTTGTTGATAAAAACATTTGAATCTTGCAGAACATTCTAATGTGTTAGCAAATTGTGAATTAAAACCTTCGCTGGTGTAGAAAACTCTACTTCAACACCTGTTAAAATCTCCACAACACGTATACAGTTGTCAAAGTAAAACAGCTTCACAGGTAGTTACAATTTTCAGAGAAAAGATTTCAGTGCCTCTTCTATTTGGAACACGGTGACATTTCCTGAGAAATACCCAAAGTTCCTAAAGGCAACATTTGATTTGCAAATCCCAGTGTTAGCACACTGGTTCCCATAGTTGTGTTGATATTTACATTTGCATTCCTGTCAGAGATCCATTTTACTGGGTGATTACAATATTTTGAGAATGAAAAATATATAAACAAGTACAGACAACCTTTGTAGTGAAAAAAAAAATAAATAAATGTAAGAGTCAACCCTCAGACTCGTAGGTATGTTATGCTATTTTCCTATTCTGGAGCCACTGTTCCACCTCTGAATGGAAACCTTTATTCTGGCTGATAAGGCTCATGCCTGTGCATGATAAGGCATGCAGTGATGCGTGTTGTCGAGGTGCTTGCTGCAAAAACATTCAGATATAACCTATCCGCAGTTTTACAAGTTTAAAATCATGCCCCTCAAACAGCTGGTAGTGTTCTTTAAAATGCTGTCCTGGTTTGGTAATGTTTAGTGGTGTTGTCACGTATTTTATTGAGAGATCCAATTGAGATTTCCAGCAATTTCTCAGCATCTTTATTTTTTTCCTAGATGTAAAGAACTGACGCAACAACAGCAAGCGGAAGAAGCCATCAGTCGGATGAAAGTAGAGCGACTTTGGAAAAACTACCAAAGATCTGGAAATTTAAATGATAGGAAACTTTGTGGTGACCTCATTTTTCAGTTTGGACTTTGTTTTGTGCCTATGCTTTGTTGGCTTAAGCTAGTTCCTGTTTAGTCACAGTAATTTGTAAGTTTTCCTCCCCCATTTTACTTCAGTATGTACTAATCAAGTTGAATTTATTTGTATATTGCCCAGTAGGTGATTGCTGGTGTTTTCTTCCTCTAGTGCGCGGCTATTTTGTCAACAATTAATGACATGCTAAACCCTGACAACTCTGACGCGTCTCCCCTGTTTTAAGCTGACACCTCTTCCCACCGGCAAACATTTAGGACAGCCACTCCTCCCTTGCCACTTGACATCACTTCAGCCTGTCTCGTGCACAGGCTAGAAGAAAAAGAAGTAAACGTACTGCTCCGCAAAAGCACGGCCAAGGTGCTGAATGTTTCAGTCTTCTTGAGGAGTCAGAGAAAAGTGATGCTCCCACAGATTTATATCTTACGCGGTGCTGGGTGCTAACACAGCTAATTGCCGCATGCTCCCTTGAGAATGTGGGTATTTGCAGAATATGTTGGATTTTAACAAGGACCTCTATAATTAGTAAGAAAATGCATCATAAATAATGAGACATTTGGAAATAAAAAGCCACAAAAAAACATGGTGAGGCAGTAAATGTAATACCTCTGACTACAATTCTATTTTGAAGCTTTACATGCCTCGCTCTCAAATTTGACACCTTCAATGAGGCCTGGGTGGAGTGTAAGGGGTTTAATGGGGCAGCATCCAGTTCCCTGGGTGCAGTAAACCTGAAAGCCTCAGACTTCATCACGGACCACAAAGACACTCAGCAAGCACTCCGTCGTCAGAAAAGCTCCCAGCAGCATCTGCTGCGTGCCACCTGGTGAATTCACATCAAGACGTCCTGTGAATAGCTGTTAAAATGAGGCTGCCTTTTCTTCCACAAGATGGCCCAAATCAACAATAAAATGCCGCTGCTTCCGGGACGCACTGTTCACGCTGCCCTGCCGAGTCGTTGCAGAGCACGCACGCACGCACGTGGCACAATCTGCACCTCAACCGAGTCAAAGATAATACTGGGAGATTTATGGCTTTTCTTGGAAGTGCCTTTATACCTGTTCTCTGGAAACAGAACAGGTTTAGATAAAATCCGTTATCAGCTCAAAAGAAAATGAAACTGAAACTAAAGCTGTTGAATTTAAGAAAGCTACTTTGGTGGATTAGGATGCAAATAAAAATAGTCATGAAAAAAAAGAGATCTCCTTTTGTACTGTATCTAAGAAGCAGTCATAAAGAGCAAAATATATTCCTTACAGGCAGATTTGTTTCATCATGTTTTAGAGGGATCTGCAAGCAAGAAGCAATATTTGATAGCAAGGCAAAAGAAATGCTAATTGGGTTCTTAAACAGAGGGAACAAAAGCTTTATAAATGGAGCCTACACTGAGAAGTGATGAGAAGAAGTCGCTCTTTAACAAAATACATTAAACATTTCAGAACTGTCTTTGACAAATGCTCTATAAAGGAAGAATAATCAAACGACGTACGCTCCGTGAAGGGATCAATGGCTCCATAGCTTAAGCACTGTGCGACATGTAAAGCTCGTGTTGGATCTTTTCATGGTGAAAGAGCACAAAGGAAGCTGAAAAAACAAGCAGCAGAGCACAAATATACCCCTTCGTGTTGACATAAAAACTGTCCTCTGGCCAGCTAGCTTAAGCACCACCAGGGATGTGCCCTGCTCTCTCTCAGAGCAGCATCTTTAGAGGCTATAGAAATAGACGGGGAAACACATTTTCCCAGAGAAGCTGAGCATTTCTGACCATCTAAAAAGAACAACTCCTCCAGTTATTCTTCTCACACGTTATCACTTCTTTAGCTCAGTATAACGCACTAAGGGCTTTCTGGCAGCCTCCATAAAGATTTATAACAGTAACCTTTCCTTTCAGTAGCACAATCTCATCCAGATGTTGAGGATCACTAGTGTACTAGCTACAAAACAGAATACATGTGTGCAAAAGATGAAAGGTGATGCTACGGGGAGTAGAAGTAAAGAAAGTAGAGGACTTCAAATACTTAGGGCCAGCGGTCCAGAGCGATGGAGAGAGTGGAAAAGAGATGAAGGAGCGTGTTCAGACAGGATGAAATGGGTGGAGAAAAGTGTCAGGTGTGATGTGCAATAAAAGGTTATCAGCAAGAATGAAAGGAAAGGTATAGAGGACAGCAGTGAGAGCAGCAATGCCGTATGGTTTGGATCTCATCCTGAAATAAAACCAGTTCATTTCACATAAATGCAAGTGAAACATTTTGAAATCTATAAATACATGTTTTTAAACTAATCAGCATTCCCAGGGTCTTTAAATGGTAACTAATGCTTTCCATTTGTTTCAGAGAAAACGGACCGTCCTTCTGATGCAGTCTGACAGACATCACTTCAAAAGAGACTTTTGTTTTTCCTAAAGGGAAAGACAAGAGAACATGACAGGTGTAGAGGGCGTGCTTTAGTCTTTATAAATCAAAAAATGGCACAAGAAAAATGCTAATTTAAAGTTTTAAATAAATGGAACCATGACAAACACAGCTACACGTTACTTAGCACAGTGAAGATAAGAAAAATCTCTGAAACTCACTTCAGAAAACTGTATCAAGGATTGGAAACTTCGTCATAAAATGCTTTGAATAAGTGCTATTGACTAAATCTTGTCCATGTGAATGGTGTTTACATTTGGGCAGCAACAGGGCCTTTTATGATTAACCAAACTAGACCCCTTTTTGTTAATCCAATTGCATTGTCTATTCTAAAGAAATATTTGTTTAAAATTTTAATCTTTATTCCGCTAAGTACGACTGAGCTATCCAATTTCTATCCTGGCTCTCACCTGCAGACTGCCTGGAAAGTTTCCACAGTCGTCCCAAACCAAGTCAGTAAAATAACTGAATGACTCTTCAGATTTCAATCTTGAATCTCATGTCTTTGAGTGTTTTTACCAGGTTATTCCCAGAGTGTTTTCATTCCCTTACACATAATAGTGTGTCATTTTACAGCACACTTGAAGTAACAATCGCTGCGGCAAAATAGCCCAAACCAATGGCTCCCTAATGCATCCCTGTGTGGAGAGTGTTCCTATGTCATCTAACACCGGTACCAAATAAGATTACTGTGCAGAAAATACCAAGCCTCTCAAAACGCTTGGCTTTATCTCCCACTTTTCACCACTCCAATTGTCTGAAGGAAAATACAGCCAGGAGTGCAGTTCTTTGGTGTTCTCTCTACATGGAGGGCAAAATTGTTCTTTACTTCTGCTTATTGTGGTGAAACATTGCAGCTGCTCCTTCAGATAACGTTATCTGGACATTTTCTGCTCAGCAATTATGCATAATTGCATGTCTTGTTTGCGTGAAAGTTGAAGCGTTGGCTTTTAATTAGTCACAAACCTAAGGAGCTTTTAGCCCATTCAAACAGTTACACTAATGATTTATTAAACAACTTATTTTCAATTCAGCGGCTTCTGGGAAGGAGATGAAAATCATATTTGTTACAGGAACAATATATCAGAAGGTACTATAAAAGAAGCATGAATCAACATCAACTGCATGTTCAAAGCTTGAAGCAAATATGAAAAGCAGCTGGTCTTTTAAAACTATTGTCAGATGCTCTGCAAAATTTCAATAGTAAACAAGGAGAGAATCAGGGGACCACAGCGTGAATGATCATTTCTCCTCTTATGGCGTTGTGAACTTCTTGTATAGAACTGAATCACTCTAGTGAGGACAGTACAGCAAAACACAAATGATCATTCACGTCTCTTTGAAATCAGTCATCTGCTCTTGTTTTCCTCGGCCGCTCTGACCTCAGATTATAAAATCAACGCGGGGGGGCTCGGGCTGTGAATCAGTCAAAGGCAGAGCGGATATAATAAGACACAGAAGAAGGAGGGATTCATCAGTTCAAGCTTTGTGCCGCGAAAGGAGAGATGAGCGAGGGGTTGAAAGAAAAAAACAAAACAAAGACAGACAGCAAATTAAAGGAATAATGGCAGAACTCTGAATGCTGATTTGCCTGTGAGGTGTCATCGGGCCCGAATCAAAGTATCTGATGCAGCCTAGTTTGCATCCAGCTGCTTTGTATGCTTCTTTTAAGTGGCCAGTCCGTTTTGCTGCGATGCTCCTTTTTTTGAAGAGCAGGTCCAGATGAGAATAAAAAAATAAATAAAATAAAAAACTGGGTCAAACATGGAGTCTTTGCTCTCTGTGGGAGGAGTCGCCATGCTCAAGCGTTGCCTCCTTTGATGTCTGCTCAGTTATTTTGGAGCCTGTCTGCTATCCGGTGTTGCAAGGCTTGGGACCAGCAGTCAGACTCATTTAAAGAGGATGACCGTCTGGAAGCGGCACTGTTCTGAGCGCTCAGCTGGCACATAAAACACAAGTTCATTTCCATCTGCCATTCACTCAGCTAAGCAGCAAAACACAATCAGACCGTCCTGGGTTTATGGGCTGATCCTCATCTGTCAGGTACGACTGAGTAAACACCGAATAATCAATTTCCGAAGCTATGCCAGTGTTTTCTAAGTGGACTGCTGTATTTCTAACATATTGATTCTCCTAACGTTCTCTAATCCTTATAAACTTTCTAATTGATTCTCTCTTTGTAGCAAATATACACACCTAATTACTGGTTTTCATTGATTTCCAAAACTGCCGGCTCGCCCATGTCGGGCATCATACTGCGTGTTGGATGAGCTTTAGTGAAGAGATCATGTAGTTGCCTTGGTTCAGGTATTTACTTTCCTGCAAAGAAAGCATTTTTGAAACTTACCTTCGCTGATGCCACACACTTTATCAAGCAGCTTCCTTTCAAGATAATGAAAAAGAACCTATTGATTTAGACCCCACTGTGACCTTCGCTTAGCGCCTTAATTATGGCAACTCTTCTTTGGTGAACACATTTTTCAAAACCAGCTTGCCAGGTTATTTCTAACACGTCCAGCCCAGAAATCCATCGATTGGTCGACCCTCAAGGTCAGCTTGTAATAAGATTTAGCATCCAGCGAAGGCAGTGATGCTGACAACTGGGACAAAAAAGGTTGATCTGGCCAGTGGAGTCAGTGTATCTGTGGCATCATAAACAGAAACGCGGTGCCAGCTGAGACGTAACGGACACCAGCAGCTTCTGGTTCAGTCATAAACTGCCTAGCAACGGCGTTTCGCCATTTGCAGAAGCAGTCTCTATAAAACCGAAGTGGCAGTTTTGATCGTTAAAGAGGTTCTGCTTGAGACAGAGTTGCACCTGATCCAACACCCCAGATTAAAGTTCCCAAATTATCCTTTCAGTCTGTAAGCAGTTCTTTGAAACCAGATGAATATTGATAATCAAAACTAATGGTTGAGGATCAGAATTAGCATCTCTGCTAAAGTCTGTCACAATAAACAATTAGTCAATCAGTCGCATTTTAAATTGAAATGAGCTCAATGGTTTTCATTCTGATGATTTTATTTACTGATATCACAATCCATTTTATTTATGTCTTCAGCTGTGTGTGTGTTTTTTTTATTTCTGTTTTATTTATTGTTTGTAGTCATAGTTTTTTTTCTGTTGGATATTAAGAACTTCTTCCCTCTCCTGTGTTATTTTCAAAATTAATGTTTATTGGTGAACCTGCTTTATTCTGTCACTACCAGTAAATTGCTTACAGATACTCCCAAAACAATAACATCATCGTTTTTCTCAATAATTACCTGGACAATTTGTTGTCCAGCAAAATTTGTTCTCATGACAGGCCCGTCTCTGCTATGAAGCAAATAGAAGAACTAATAATCTGTTGATATTTAATTATGTCCAACAATTAAAAGATCAGTGTCTGTGGAAACACGTTGCTGGAGGGGCACTGCCTGTGTGGCGCCCTGCAGCGTTGTTTCCATTCACCCCCCACAAGTGGGTCTCATGAAGTTAATGAAATATTCAACACCTAGTGTGAAGATTGCAGGGGAAACATTTTCTTTTTCACTTTTTTTACTCCCTCCAGCAAAGACATATCCTTATAACTCCATGTCAATATTCAGTTTGGTAGCACAACTTGCTTTAGGGAAAACAGTTTTACCACATAATACGTGACATGAAATAACCTCCTGGGTTCAGAAAATCAACGACGGTGAAGGAGGAGTGTGCTAACTATTTCAATGCAGAGGAATAATTTTTTCCTGCCATGTTTATTACATCTCCGGTCTACGGAAGCACATTGCTATCAAACTAAACATTAATTTTAAAGCCCCTGTAGCCTCATGTCACCCCAACTTCTTTTCAGCCATGCAAGACTTGACAGCAGGTGTTTATATTTTATTAATGGGAAATCCTTGCACTTTAAAGACACTTTTTTTTTTTTCTGTTAAGAACAATTCTGCAAATGTAGAAGTACGTCTGCAGAATTGATGCCCTTAGGGCATCACTGTGTGTTGACATGAAAATGGGAGAAAATAAATAAAAAAGACAGTCAGTAATTATAGCAGCGAAAGCTAAATTATTCTCGCTTTGATGAAAAGTGGCTACATTTTGTTTTTTTTACACTGCAGCGTGAATGTGTCTCTGTGGCCTCAAAGAAACAAAATTCAAGTAGAAAATGAGAAAGAAGACTAAATACAGCAAAATATATATATTTTTTTCCATCTGCATTAAAAATGTGAGGTTTTGAGTTAAGGTAAGATAAATCATCTGCACTCATCCATGTGTCCCACTGCTGGAAGGCAGTCGCCTCCCCATGTGTAATTATATCTCTGGGTGCCGGTTAACAAATCATAAAACTTGGCTGCTTCTCCCCAGCTGCACTGTGACTTTATTGAAACCTGGTGATGGGACACTCCTGCCAGGCCAAATGAGCGACTAAGAGAAATTTCTCCATGTTTAATCCTCATAAACAAGTAAAGGACACCTCCTCACTGCCCAATTTATGCGATTATAGATCTTTACTGAATACTCTGATAATTACTCGTCTCTCTGCTGTACCATTTATGCGGCATAATATATAAATGCAATTAAACTTTCAAATGTCGTTCAATGTTTCCAAAGTTCTGTTTGAAAATGACTTAGTGCAAGTTCTGCATGGCGCTCATATATTCTTGTGTCCATGAGTTACAGAGATCAGGGTGATCTTTAATGACATCCAAAAGATGATAAATGACTTGTTGTGAAATAGGATCTGGATGCCAAATTATTAAGGAAGCAGCCAGCGGATCGTAGCATGTAAGCTGGTGCAGAGCCAGCCCAAGCTATCGCTCTGTAACTTTGATCTGCATTGATCATTACCAGACTCATATTTGACTGCAGATGAATGTGGTAAAAGCCGCATTAAATACCTTTTATTTGTATTTGGTTAGTAAAGGTATTTCTTTAGTGATTTAATGATTTTTAAGCTGCAGCTGGAACATGGTTAGTTTGGGTGTTCGTTCTCGGTTCTCTGTTCGTTCTCGGTTCTCTGTTACAACCTCAACGGAGCCAAATTCACCATGAGCCTATTTGGGATTGATCAAAAAGGCCAATCTGTGTATAAAACGATCTATGAATGAACAGTTTTTAAAATGACTCCTAAGTCTACGTTTTGGTTTATTTTGATTATATTTTTGTAATCCTGACCGCCTGACCATTTGAGCATTTATTATTGATTCACTTCACCTCTCAGTCCACCAGTCCACTCATTTTTGGGTTTATTGACATCCATCATATCAATTTGTCCATCGTTTCCATTTCTTTTCTTACCATCAGCATTTGTTGTGTTATAGAAACTCGACTAAGATTCAGCCCATATATTGGAAGCTGTGTCACATAATACTTTAGCGTTGATATACAGATTGTGTCATGACGTTGGGTGTTTGTTGGATAATTTGTGACCTGCTGACCCAAGTAGCGCATGTGACAGCCTCGGAAAAATCCTCTCAGGTGTTTGTTTCGAAGTAAATCCCATTACTTGTCCTCTTATGCAGGCTTCCTCCGCCACCTGCCTGCCCTCGGATGGGAATTTATGTTTGTTCCTATGGCAACACATGTTAGTGCAGGAACTAATGCATTTTGAAATTTGCATCAGATAGGGAAGATTTGGTGATAGCATTAGTGCTGGCGGCGACTCGGACACATACGCAAAGCTCTCAGCGCAGGAGTGAAGTCAGGCTGAACCAGGTCGTTTTTCAGTTGCGTGCAAAGCGAAACGAGGCGGCCGGTTTCCAAAACCACCCAGAGAGTGTTTCCCCCTCATTTCCATCAAATCCTTTTAACCCCAGCCTCTGACCCAACCTCTGACCCCAGCCTCTGACCCGTGCAGGCAACATAAATGTTTTACACCTGGGCGAGCTATGTAAATTGACACAGCCATGGAGAGGTTAAAGCTTGTGACTCAAAAGTGAAGAGGTGAAAGGAGCTCCTGTTTGCAGAGACATGAAGATTATTAAAAGAGACTGTAAGACTGTCAATGTTTTAATAGACAACCAGAGCGGAGAGGTCGCATGAGGGCTGTTAAGTTTGAGGATAAAATCACTGGAGAACACGTGAGTAAATATGAAGTGAGGCGGAATAAATGGCTTCTGATTTTTCCCCCGAAAATGCAGTCCCTTAAGCTAATTACACCGGATTTTTCTTCACTTGACAACCCCTGTTTTAGGTAGTTATTGTAGTAACCACCCCTGACTGAACAGAGATGGAAAGAAGTCTTGCAAGCCGCCTCAACAACTGGCTGAAATGCCCTCAGAGGAATCGCTGTCAAAGCTGGCAGCAGACAAACTGCTGACTGACTCAGAGGTCCAAATGTTGGGGTGTAACGAGTCTGTGAAACACCCAGTGGCTCTCTCCTCTCCTATTTGCATATTTATGCAGGGGAGCTGATTCAGTGTGACACAACCGAACACACACACTGCTGCAGCCACAACCAGAGGCTTTTGTACCTTGTCAGAAAGTGATTAAACGGAGGTAAGTGTTAAATCTGAGGATGACAGAAATACTGAGTCTTTGTTTGAAGCTATGAAATTTTTCACAGAACGGCTGCAAACAGACTAGTTGGTGCCTTATGAAGTATTCACACTTTGTTATATATATATTTAATGTTACAACCACAAAGATAACTGAATTTTAATTGGATTTTATGTGAAGAACTGAAACAAATTGTCATAATTGTAAAGTGAAAATATGTATTTTAACTTTTCAATACACAGAATGCAACATTTTATCAAAGAAAAAAGTATATTTCTTTAAAATAATAATAAAACGTTTTATTTGTATAGTGCGTTTATAATGATCCAAAGACACTACAGAACATCAAACAAAATTATGAAAGAAAAACGATTAAATACAAAATACTGGAAAATAGAAAACACAGGGAAAGCACAAAACAGGACATTAATCACACATTAAATCAGTTCTGAAAAGTTTTGAGATGTGATTTGAAGGTGGATAGTTTTATCCCGTCATTGATGGTTGGAGGAGTTTCTTCCAGAGGCAGCAGCTACAGAGGAGGTTCTGTCGCCCCAGGTCCGGTTCTTGGTACTGATGGCGGAGACAGGAAGTTGGCATCAGAGGAGCCGAGGCTGCAGGACAACTGTGGTTCTTCAGCTGTAAAACAAATAAAACTTCACAAGTTATCATTTTCTAAAATGGTTATAAACAATAATATTGTTGTTTGAGATTATTTTCAAGTTATGTATTGATAATTGCAATTAATTTTGTAAAAACAAAATAAAATAAAAAACCTGTAATACTGGAACTGGAAGATAATTTAATTAACGTCCCAAAATAAAAAAAAATAAACCAACAAGTAAAAGCAACAAATAAAACTGAAATAAAAAGCCACACACATCCAAAGTCATAAGTAAAATGAATTATGATGTTTCTGTAAACAAAATTGACCTTAAAAAATATTAATCATCAGAATGGAAATAATAAAGCTCATTTTAATTTACCATGTGATTAATTGATTAATTAATTCATTAATTGCACTCTTCCATAAATGTCAGATACCAGGAGTGCATAATTAATAGTAGAACTACCCAGATCCTCTCTGATAAATCCTTTTCTGTTCAGTTTATCTGAACGGCCATGTTGTGTTTGGTTTGCCTGCTCAGTGCCATGTGAACTGTTTAAATATTAGGATACAGTTTTATAACCTAAATGCTCTTTAAACTTCTCCACAACGTTAATGCCACGTGTCTGCTGCTCCCCTTAGACTTCATAATGCCGTTTGCAAACACATCGACTTTAATTTGTAATTAGGTAACGTTTGAAGATAATTAGATCCACTGGATTTTATCTAAGAGAATCAGAGAAAAAGACGCTAAATACACGAGCATGTCATTTTTTCAGTTTCTTTGTACCCAGCATAGAAAATATTTACTCTGCTAGTTAATCTCTGGAAGCCACCTGCGGTGATTAAATTTAAGCTGCTGGGGTATTTTCGCCATGCAAAAGATTCTGCTGACTTACTCTTATCCTTTCAATGACTAAGTTCCCAAGCATTAATTATACTTTTAGGTCTGAGTGATGGATTGATTTTTATTCACCTCGAAAGGGGGGATGTGGTTCCTCTGTGCACTCACAGCAAAGAAACAAACACACAGGCAACAACAAGGTTTATTTTAAGCCTCTTAAAAACAAAAACATACCTGTCTAATAAAGTCTAAGCTCCAAGCTGTGAAGGATTTAGGAAATGTTTGCCTCAGCCTACAACTGGGGAAAAAGCAGAAGTGAGATTTGTAGTGACCATGGTTTTATTCTGTTTTATTATTATTATTATTATTATTATTATTATTATTATTATTATTATTATTATTATTATTATTATTATTATTATTATTATTTGCAGCATTGGCAAAGATCTTAAATTAACCACAGGCAATAGAGTTATTTTATCATAATTTCTTAATTAAATCCACACCAATGCACGAATGTTAGCCCAAAAGCATTTATGACTGTTTTCAAAATAACATTGTAGTTTTTTGCTTGGCAGCAGCAGTAAAAACAGAACACATTGTTCTGTTAAATTAGAGCAAAGGCACTTAACTATAAATTCTGGTAAATCCCAGAGTGTTTAATCCATAAATCCTATGAAGTACTGTGGTTTGCATGTCATGGAAAGGCAAATACAGGAATTTGTTTTGAATTAGTCAGTACTGGTATGCATGCCAATCAAGTACAGTTCTTCTAAGTAGCAGTGCTTCTCTTGGTAGTCTATCGATGAATCTGCAGAATAATTTCAGTTCATGACATAAATATTCTCAACATGATTGCATAAAGCCTAAAATCATTATTCTACGGAAAAGACTATAAACGTAATGGCTGAATCGCTGAAATACATAAGTTAAAAGATAACTAAAAACAAGGTGAGTTGTTGTTTTGTATCATACTGACAGCTTGGTAATTTAAGTACACACTTTTTACTGTTTTTAGGATTTAATAAGTATTCGTTTCACCTTGGAAATTGAGGAGTTGTTGTAATTTTACTCTACTTTTTTATTATATAGTGTAAATGGGGTTATAAAGCTGTCACAATTTTGTGAAAATTTTTCATTAGCGGTTGATATTGGTCGCATGGGCATTTGCCCAGGACAGCATTAGAAAGGGGCAGGAGCGTCAGTGAGGAAACATATAAAATATATCGATATATGTAGCTATCATTTAGGCCCATCTACTGGACACTTACCTCCTGGTTGCTAAGTTGTCTGATTGTTAGCTCACATGTGTTTCGTGGTTATGTACTGCACCCTATGCTGATCTTGTTTCTTTCGATCTATTATTCCATTCAGTGGTTATTTGTTTGAAACAAAAATATGATTCAATTGTTAATTCATTCATAATGTTTTGACCTCATGATTCATCCAAAAATAATTGTGCATTCAAAAGTTTATATTTTGAAGGACTGTGCAGTAGATTGTACAAGAACAGCTAAAGAAATCAGTGCTGCACATGACAATGCTTTGTTTCTCTTTTAGGAACTTCTTTTTGTTTCAAATATTTAAAAAATAGGGTCTAATAATAGTGGAGCTTTTAAGATCTGAGGTTTTCACACATTTGTTCTTGCTCACAGAGTGAACTTGGTTTATTTCTGTCCCCGCCTAAAGACACAAATGCTGTCTCTGTTTCTTTGTCTCTGCTTTTTTATGTTTTCTCACATAAATATTTTGGAGCGATAATTCTGCCAGACGGAGAAAAATAAAGGCAATCTCTCCATCATCTCTTCTCAGTCATCTCATGGGAACAATAAGAACCAGTGCACACTGTGTTATATATTGCCCTCATACATTTTGTTATCGTTCATAAAATTCTCCGCGGCCTAGCATGCTGAGCAAAACCCTCTGAAGAAAAATGAGATAGTCTCGGCTGGATTCGTGTCACAGGGTTTTCACGACAAATGAGGGCACAGATTAGGAGGAAAGCAGAAACTCCCACACAGAAAGCCTGATGCTGGGATCCGGATAATCCCAGTGCTGCAAAGGTATTTGCTGAGATTCCTTGATTTGCTCAAGCCGCTTCAGAGTTATTATCCTCCTCCTTTAAACCACATGACGAGGCGAGCGTAATTTAAACCTCATGTATCACTCTATTTTGCTTCTCGTTCATGTTACATTTATTTAAGTGTTAAGGTGCAAAGTCATTTAGTTTTAGAAGTGCCTTTTGTTACCTCACCATTAATATACATGAATAATGCAGTCCAAGGTCTTTCATTAATTTCCTTTAAAGCATCTAGAGAGGTGTCCGGGTCCTTACCCAAGGGCAGGACATCGGGAATCTTCTTCCTCTGCATACTGATTTCTCTTTGTGCAGAACCTCCAACAAACAAACTCTAATGAGCCCCGTTTTAACCCACCGATCAGCCAGTTTGTTGGATGATGATGAATTTGATCAAACCTGGAATCATAACTGCATTTATTGAATTTAAAAAGGGTTCTCCTAGGTGTGTTTGTAGCAGCGCAGTACATCACGTGAAGAAAAGCTTTTCTGTCAAAGCTGAAACAACGAGGGTGAAAAAATGTGTCTTTGATGGTTTTATTCTGAAAATAGATGAGATTTTAAAGACAAGATCTCATAGAAAACTGTTTCATCCGGCAACAGGTTATTTCTAATAAAAAACAAAATAATTTACATAGTTCTCTATAATTAACTGACGACTCTTATTACAGCATCCAGAAGGTTCTCATAATCGCTGACGAGTGTTGCTCATCTTTCCACTGGCGTCTTCACCGTTCATCTGCTGCAATGAGCTTCAAGTCTTTGAATTTGGAAGGCCTCCTTGCCATTACCATAATCTTTACTTTCCACTACAGATTCTCTAATGAATTCAACTCTGGAATCCATCTGCACCAGTCCAAAATGTAAAAGTTACAACCAGTCAAGAGAAAACAATTTGGATGAAATTAAACAATTACTTATCGCTTTAATCTGGGTATGGGTATGAATAATTTTGGGCCTTATACTGTATGTTTTTTTTTTGCATCTTAACCTTTGCTACTGATGTTTAAAAAGACAGGTTTTATTTTAAATTATTTTATAGACTCTAGATTGCAAACATGCACATAAAACAGAAAAAATGCTTTGGATATTTTGTTGTGATACTGAACAACAACAAAAACGAAAAAAAAAACCAAAAAAAAACCAGAAGATCTGACCACTTAGCAATTCCACACCCATATTCTCCCCAAACACAATCAGATTTCAGTAATGTCCCATATAAACAAAACTGATTTTGTGGTTTTGAAGTGCAATGGTGAATCATATTTCCCCTGACAAAATAGCAATCAGCGTAAAACCGCACATTTTTCAAGGAACTGTGACAAAACATTGGGTTGTCTCAGTCAGACAAGATGGAAAACAACGATGGAAAACAGAAATAAGAGGAAAAAATACATGTAGTTAGTTTTCTGCTGCATTCAGAAGCAAAAAAAAAAAGACAGAAAACTTCCCTATCATGGAAAGCCATGATATAACAATGTCTGTTCAGCAGAGTAGAAGAGTCCTTTATTCAGTTGGCTTTACATTCAGGTCCTCTAGGAAATACTTCATTAATTGGCCAATAGAAAGAAGAAATCTAAATTTGTCCTGTCCAAATGGTCAACCTGCGTAGTGATATGATTAAATATCACTGAACAGATGCCATGTGAGGACGTTTAGTTGGAACCCTGAATCAAGAGCACTGCAAGCCTGCATTGGAGAAACAGATAAGAGGGCAGAGAAACACCCCAGAGGAACTAACTCCTCCGAACAAACCTGCTAAATTATAGAGTAACTGAATAACAAAAAGAGTTTGCTCTTTTTTATTTTAATTCCTCACTTTTGTTTCCCATACACTTCCTCACGTCCCACTCAAACGATTCAAAGACATGTCTTTGCACTTTCACTGCATGTTTGTGATTCCACCAGATGCTCCCACACAGTCATCATGTCAGCAATCGGGCAAGGTGGAAGTGGGCCGTGGTGTAAAATCCCAGAGTCGTTCCCAGCAGGAGGCCGAGATGCATTTCCTTCAGAATGCAATCAAGAAGGACGCTCAGTTAACCACGGCTCCGACAACTCAGCTCCGATATGTCATCATAGAAATGTCGATTTAATGACCGTAGTGGAAATCATTTGCTGCGTCCTTGGCGGATTTCCATTTCAAATTGCTGCGCATCTTGTGTGTGATGATGCTGGCGTGTTGGAGCATGTGTCCTTTCATTAGATTTACATTTGCCGACGTTTTTATGTTACGTCTGATGGCAAATGTCACTCTGTAAGTTTGACTTTCAGTCAGCACAATGAGCGCCGGGAGTTTTCCTCTCGGTTGCTTCTTCTTTATGTTTGCTGTGACCTCCTCCTTCCTCATGAGTTCACAGCCTGTGATCTCCTTGTAAATGTGCAGTCAGACCGCAGAGAAAACTTTAAGTGGGTGACTGAAGGAGTGGCACTACTGCATGATATTTAGAACCACGAAAATTCATTACTTCAGGAAAGAAATATGGTCTGCCTTCAGCTAACTATGGAAAAAATGTCTCACAGCTTACAGTTTTCATTTAAGGTTAAGAATGAGTTTTTTGCATGCAATGTAGGAAAATAATTTTTTTCAAACAGTAATAGTCAAGAGCTAATCTAAATTAAATGACCATATACACATATGAGTGTGAAGCCAGTATCTGCTCAGATCGGATGGATAAATTATTTCCCCCACAGGGTCGGATCTGTACGTCTGCCACAAATTTAAAGCAAACAGGTTGTGTGTATTTCTCAAAATTAGGTTTAAGGTGGGTTTTTATGTGATTTCTTTAAACAAAAGAAACACAAAAACATAATAAACTTACTGTTCAGAGAGACAGTAAGTCTACTTCCTTTCTTTTTTCCTCTGAATGATGTTGATGTTCAGAACTGCAAAGTAAAAGCCTCTCGAAGAGTGCTAGACGTACAAATGCCATAAACAGAAAATTTGATTAATCTCAATCAATTATTTCTTGAGAATCTCAGAGGAATGAGCACTGGTTGAACATCCAGGATGTTGCATTTCACCTCCCCTTAAAGACACACACGCAC
The DNA here is from genome assembly GCF_001443285.1 of Poecilia latipinna. NCBI lineage: Eukaryota > Metazoa > Chordata > Actinopteri > Cyprinodontiformes > Poeciliidae > Poecilia > Poecilia latipinna. The sequence goes on along the minus strand of NW_015113420.1, from coordinate 145,479 downwards.
TCAAACACACATAATTTCTACAAAGTCACGGTGCTCTCAATCTGGCTTCACCCATCAGCATCTCAGAGGCACCTGGGTATCTTGTTTTGATGGTCTTGTCTCGGACGCCTAAAAGGACTTACAATGACACAGACAGTACAGTGCTGACAGCATGCCGTCGCTGCTTTCTGCAGCTCTTAACAACTGTACAGATTTGTGCTGAATGTGACAAATGGCAACTTGAGAACTGGCTAGAAAACTTTACTCTTACATTAGTATTATAGTGACAGGTTTCTGCAACAAACAAAAAAAAAATGAAAAAGGGAAGAACTTTGGACAGACATTGTAGCAAGTGTATTTTTTTGCTTTTCCCTGCTAGAAAATCCAATACATGTTTCATGGCTCCAAGCATGAAAAATGATATGAATAATTAATTGGCACTAATGTTGGTCTGAAAATAGTCTAGTGTCAACATGGCGGCCCGGCATGGCGATGGGAGGATGTTGAATATTGGATTGCGTCTCTCATTGCTGAACTTGTTTGGCGCGTCAGCATCTTTTCAAGAACCTGACACATCAAAATAAAGAGGATGTTCAAGGTTGAGCAAACAATGCAGGCTCTATTCCATAAGTGATTGATATTGTTCAGAGAAAAACAAAAAGAAGGCATGATTAATAGATTACTGAGTAAAAACAACCATTTTTAAGATTCCTGCTGTAATTTTCTCCTTCATCTCCCAAGATTTCCAAAACATTAAAATATACCAAGGATTTCCTATTCATTACAACATCAGTACTCCCCGCAGGCTCACTTTTTTGTGACGTAATTGCACTTACTGCCTTTAATAAGTCAAGCTGCGTGAAAGTGAACATGGGGGAAGGGGAATACTCTTTAGGACCCACATGGACCTACTGGATCCTCAGATGCTGCTCACTTAAAAATATGAGACGTCATTAGTGCCTTTATAAAGTATTCATGCCCTCTTAAGGTTTCATATGTGTCACAGCGCAACTGGAAACCCAAAAGAACGAAAATCTAAGGTGATAAATCAACAAGAGGAGCTGACGACTGACATGATCTTCAAATGTTTGGCTGGCGTTTGTATTTCATGTAATCTAAATAAAATCCTTTGATATAAATCGGACCGTTCTGTGAATGTCTCAGAGGTTTGTAGATGGATGGTGGTGCAAAAATAATGTCATCCTGAACGATAAGCCGTTAACGGCTACAAAAGGCTTGCGGAGGTTCACCTTTCTGCATGAAAACGATCCGAAACACACAGCCGCAGCTACACTGATACGATTAAAGTGTGTTAAAGTCCAGACTTTACTTCAGATGAGATTTTAGGGAATGAGTTTGTAAAGTCTAACCCTACGTTATTTTGTTATTTTGCAAAGTAAGATGGACCTACATGTTAGTTTCAGTTTTATGCAACCTTGTGATGGTCTGGTCTCGAAGTTGACAAATGTTTGGTTATAAACTACTGTATATA
>NW_015113420.1:116653-137994 GCF_001443285.1 Poecilia latipinna | reverse complement strand
ATAAGCTGAATAAATAATAAGGAAGTATGTCTCTGCATCTATTAGACAAACTATAAAATCCGATCAGAGGGAAATCTTTCTCTTTTTGTATTTAAGAGAAAAAACAAACAAATCTCCTCCATGATTCTTTGTTAAATGCCCTCACCATCAGTTTTCTGACCCGGAGCTGAGGTTAAGAATGTGAAAGTGCTGATGTCTCCTGTGTTTTTTCTCCAGCCTCCTCTTCCCTCAGACCTTCGTGGGCTTATCTTTTTCTGTGAAGATAAACCAGGATGTGATACACCGAGAGCGGCTGCTCATTTATAAAGAGTATCACGTGCTGGAACAGTCTCTGGGATGTGGGTAATTTGTCTTTGTAAGCACCATAACAAAAGACTTATTATATAAAATAATAAAGAGGTGCAGCTTCACAGCAGACCAAGCTGCAATAATGAGCCAATTAAGAAAAAATAATTATTCTGGTAATTTAGTTATTAGAGGAGAGAGGCATTGTGTTGACGCATTTGAATGATTTCAGGCTTTATACCTTCTGGTTTTAGTGGGAGCTGCTTTTTAAATACCCAAGGGGAGGGTTGCTGGAGTAAAGTAAAAAAAAAAAAAATTATATAAAATAATTCACACGCTCCTGCTTTTTCATTCAGAGCTCTTATCGGCTCAGCAGGAAAGGGAAAGGTCCCAGCAGAGATTTTATTCTTCTTTTACCTCTTTCTGTCTGGGCTCTGGACATTCACTCCCTGCAGCCTCGACAAGTGAAGCTACTAAAAATATCTCAAGCCAGAGTCTGAATGCTGTTTTAAATTAATTCACTCCAACTACGTTCTTAGGCGTACAGCTCTTGCCAGAAAACTCTCCGCCTCGACGTAAAATGGTAATAAGGATGCCACAGACAATGAAATTGACGCAGATGACATCTGTTGCACCTAGCAGCAGAACGAGGCAGGCTGCTAATTTTATAGCTTTAAAAATACATTTCTGCTTCCTTCATTTCGCCTGATTTCATCAGGGACTTTCTGCAGAGGCAGTTGTTTTTGCTGACACTTTGCTGGCAAATTAGAGACATGTACGCTTTGTATTTTACTGCCATCGCTCAAGTGAATGCTTTATGTTTGACATAGCGAAATCTAAGTGTTTTGGGGGGAACTGTACTTTAAAAGCTCCAGAGCAATCGCTCCGCTACCTCCTGGTTTGAAAATGCAGCTATTTTTGTAATCTACAGCAGGTCTTTGCTACAGACTCCGGAGAATAAAACAAACAGGATTTTGCTAACACATTTAGCAGCCCTGCGTGCCTCTGAAGGTAGGCACGCATTTTTGGTGTTTCAGAGCAACACCAAAAATGTAAGACCTGCAGGCTGACAGTCAATCTTAAAGGTCAACACAAGAGGAGCTGAATATCCAACCTGATTTATTGCAGCTTCTAGGAAGAATTATATCTAACTGTGATGTTCACAAATGCTAGAAGAGCTAATCTGTTTGTATAATCTATCATCAGTATGTATCTAAGTTCAGCTAATATAGGACTGGATCAATAATACATCTCAATCCACACCTGATCAGATACTATTGATGGCCTTCATTGTGTGTTTAATGAAGCAGGCCTGTTCCAGCTCCTCAGCTCATTATTCTGAAACAGGCAATGCTAATAGCTCATGTGACACCTGTGGTTTTGTGAAACAGGCTTTCTCTCATGTCTGCAGGCTTGTTGTTTCGTTGTTTTTTTTATTATTATTATTATTATTATTATTATTTAGTTTTTCCCACTGATCTTACACGGCTCTTTGCAGCAGGCAAGTGTTTCTGATGAAGAAGCTCCAGGACCAGACATGGCCCCTCCACAGGAGTAAGTGCTGCACTAAAAAGACCCCCAGTGAGGAAACATTTCATCTCAGGTCATCAGCTGTTGTCTAAATTAGCCTCATATAAACTCGAGGGTCGTAAAATGTATGAAATGATTTTTTTATTAAAAAATTTAAACATTTTGACAACTTTACTTTTTATTGAACCTATATTTTGATTATCATCTTATCTCGCTCCTTTTAAATGTTCATATATTCAAAGATTACCTGCATGTTAACATTGTTTATTCAACATCTGTTATCTAACTCTCATCTGGGGCCAGAAGCCTAAGCAGAGATATCCATATCTCCCACTGGGTGCCAGCTCCTCCAGGGAAATCCCAAAGCGTTCAGCCAAGAGACACAGTCCGTCCAGCGTGTCCTGGGTCTCATCCAGGTGGGACGTCCCCGTCGCACCTAACCAATGAAGACTTCCTAATCAGAACCCCCGAGTCCTCAAGTGGCTCCTCTCAATGTGGAAAAGCAGCAGCTCTACTCCCAAAGCGCTGCTGCATAAGACTGACATGACACTGTCATAAATATGACATAGCACCTTTTATGAACATGAAGGAGTGTTCATGATTATTTTTGTACTAAAGTTGTACTAAAACTTGCATTGAAAGTCCATTAAAATGGTCAACTTTGCACTAAAAGTGTCATTATTTACCGAATGACACTTCATGACAACATTCACAAATACTCCTTCATGTTGATAACAGGTGTAATGTTGTATTTATGACAGTATTGTGTCAGTCTTATGCACCAACCTTCAAATAAAGTGTCACCAGATACATTAATGGAAATCGATCTTTTGTATAAACTCTCAGCAGAGGGAATGTCAGCAGCCATCTCACTCATGAACAAGAACAGCAATTATCACACATTGCAGTCATGACGGTGCCTGGAGTTCATTTGAACGACAGATTGACACTGCAGCTACAAGTCAATACAAAGTGTAGTACTATGCAACCATCCTGCAACAGTAAAAACAAAATCTCTGCAAGACTTCACAATGTTACAGCTTTATTACCAACATAAAAAACGAAGGCACTTGGAGATGAAATGACGTCATGACATTAACAGATGAAGGGTGAGATGATGACTCTTTTAAAATTTACAGAGGACTACCACGCAGCAACATCTTTCAAGAAGAAGATGAAGCAGATCTGAAATCAGAAAGGCAAAGCCCCAAAATCTTTGAAACTGGCTGTACCTGCAAGAAACCTCTGAAACATCTCACATCCACACGTGAACAATTCCTGTTAAAAGAACTGAATATTTAATTGGGTATTTTATGTTTTCTTTTCGTAAGACTGAATCAAAACTAGATGGAAGAAGGAGATGTTCGGTCAAACTTCAACAGGAAGGTGAATTAGATGACCAATCTGAACAGAGAAAAGTAGAAGTTGAAACCAAACCTATGGTGGAGACACACAGGAAAACCCCATACATATATTTTAATGAGCAATGTGATGAATTACAGTCTTGTCAGTAATGAGTTGTGTAGTAGATCCAATGTAAACACCTGGACTCCAGTGCTTGATTTCAAATAAATGTTCTGATTTGAAACCAGTGTTCAACAGAAACAAAGAAACTACTCTCATTGTCACATTTTTTTTTTCTTGAGAGGAGTGTATATTTTACAAAGCTACAGCATATTCAACTGTTAAGTAAAAACTCTTTAATTAATCCATGTCTGGGAACAACTTTTTTTTATTTATTCTTTTTTTTTAGCTGACCATTGTAAAGACGCAATATAAATGCTGAGGTCAGAGCTATTAAATGTTGGTCAAAACAAAACTATCCTCCAAACGAGCACAACCCACCCCATCTACACCACTAACAAGAGCTCTAAAATTACCATAGAGCTGCATCATCGTCATTAAGAATAAATATTAAAAACAACAGTGTGAGTTTGATTTGCTCGTCTGTCCTTGCTGGAGAGTTCACTCTTACTTTTTTGTCCTTTGTTGCTTTTGCATCAGATGAAGATTTTCCAATGTGTGACCTTTAAACCCACACAGTGAGCTCTCTTTCTGTCCTCAGCAGACGCAAGATGTGCAAAGTTCACCTCCGTTTCCACTGCCTGAAGGGGGAACTGAGTGGGCAACTGGCAAGCATTACTTATTAGCTGTTAAACAGGGGTGAGATAAGACAAACTAAATTATTTTGTTCAGGCTCTGGAGGCGTTCAGCTGTTTGTCTCATTTTTTTTGTAATCTGCTCACATCTGTCTATTTCAAAATGTATGCAGATTTTTCATCCTGGGGGGTGCTAGCTTGGGTTTTACAGATGTTGTTTTCAGAAGACGAGAGGGAAATTAATTATAGAAAAACAAACTGAGCGTCATAATAAATTTTGCTGCAGTAGCTTCTCAGAATGTGGAAACCTGCTGTTGGTTTTAGCGTAGAAAGGAAAATGGAAAACGCTCATTTAGTTTGCCAGATTCCTTTTTTAAAAAAAAACCTCTTACAGACACGGCGAGAAATCATCAGCCTATCAGAAGGTTGAGTTTAAAGAAAAAAATAATAATAATTTATAGAACAAGCTGTAGAAGAATTGGAGACAAGAAACACTGAGAAGACATAAAACGGCCCACACAGACCAGAGTCAAGACCCTGATGCAGCTGGGCTGCAAAAACAGCTACATCATCACAAAATAAGTATTTTTTTACAAATAGTATTCTTCAAGTGGGCTGCAGTGAAAATCTTTCCCTCAGTTTTTTGTGGATTTTTTTCTAACTAATCCCACAGGAGGAGATAAGACTTAAACTGCTATCACTGTGAGTGGATCTGATCTCGTATTTAATAGTTACTGACTTTGCTTTTAGATGATTGCAGGCGAAGGTCGGACTCTGTACGACAGCGGCATGAGCATGCAGAGAGAAAAGGTGGGAATTTTCTAGAGAGTGCAGACGGTTCCCAGCACACAACCCCTTATTTCACCACAGGAATTCAATCTTTATTGATTGTAAAGGAGATAGAAACAATCACTTACCTTCATAAAGTGAACCGGTTTCCAGAGTTGACAACTCTCACCCATTTTCTCACTCTGCCCGAAATGAAATTCACACCAAAACTGAAGTACTCAAAACAAAACGAGCATGTAAAAATAAGCATAGATAACAATTACATTTATTTTGTTTTAGAGAATCTTTTTTTTTTTTTTTTTTTTTTTTACTAAAATTACTTCCATCTTGGAGGTTGTAGCCTATGCATGTAGCAAAAATATATTTTTATTTATTTATTTTTTTTTGACAAAACTCAGGTAAAACATCCAGGAAAGCAGCTCTTCAGGAAACCACTGATGTGCATGAAAGAAAAAAAAAGGCAATTTGGCAGCTTGTTGTTTTCTTTTAAAATGATACTTAGAGCTAATCTGGCTTAAAAATGTCCATCAAGCTGTTTTTAAAACACTGATCCCTCTGCAAACCAAGCAACTCAAGCTGCTAGTGCGTGAATATTGACCGGAGTGGCTCATATTGTGAATCGTTGTCTTCCACAGCCTCCACTGACTGTTTGGCATACTAGGAACTGGATTTTCTCCAACCTTTGACTTTGCTCTATTTGAAAACTGTAGGCTAAGCTTCTTCTACAGGATAACACACATGACTGAGCTTTATGCCTGCTGGCTGTACTCTTGTGTGTGTTCGTGCGTCTACTTCATTACCAGCAGCCTGAAGTTCTGCTCTAAAGTTTGTCTGCTTCAGCTCCCACACTGTAATGAGCATAAACAAGTTTACATACGCAGGGGGAAAAAAAAAAAAAAAAAACCTTTCTGACTATTTTAAGCAGTCTACAAATAAAACACACCACGCCTCCACAGAACCACAAACACACACCATTTCCTCTGCCAATCGCCATTGATCAGTAGCACTTCAAATGTGTGAGAACAGAACAGAAGCAGCTCCTTTTTAAGCGTTTCTTCAAGCCCGTGGGCAGTGTAACTACCAGGATAAATAGTCAAGTGGGTTTTCTTGACGCACCCTGTGACGTGGCTCCAAATGGGCAAGTGGAAACACTTTGTTAAATCACGAGAACAGATGTTATTTGTCTTTGGCCATTGATACACTGCAGTAGCATAATGAATCTCTGTGAAAACAGTGTCTTTGGGCTCCTTACCATCAATTATTCAAGGCGCTTTATCACAGTTTCGGGGCATACTGCCAGTACCCATACAGAAATCTAAAATGTGAACCACCTCAAAGTGACAGTAAAAGTAGTACAGTGGTCCCCTTCAATCAAACAGTCACACCATTCCCAATGATTCTTCTAACATAATAAAACATAAGAGAAAGTTTTACTTAGTCATTCTTAGCTTTTCTTCCGTTCCTTTAAAGGTTTTTTTTTTACACTGGCGAAACGTTTCCATGTGTTTTCTTTGGAATCTATCAAATAATTGGGATTTAAATAGTTGTCAGTAAGGTCATAAATAAAAATATGCAGAGATTCTTTTCTTCAGCAAAATCAAGACAGTTGATATGAGCTGACAGAAAAGTTGACATAACTCAATCCAGTGGGGGAAACCTCTGTAAAAAGGCGCTGATCAGATGACCAAACTGAAGATGACTCTTTTCAGGAAAAGAAGCACAAGATCTACTCTGATTTCTCACTGGATAACCGTCCTGCTCACGGTATCGCTAAACCACAGTTCAGCAAAACAATGGAGAAAAAGACCAATACATCTCGTTCTTTCATGAGTCAAAGGGTTGGAATAAAGATGGACTTGTAAAATGAGAGGCTCCCTTTAAGGTTTATCTTTTGAACCAGATGAGGCCCTAGTTTGTCAATCTGTTCTCATCCCACCAACAATCTTGAAGAAAATATTTTAGATTCAGATTTTGAATGATGCTTTTTATTATTGTCCTCAAGAGTAAAATGGGCTGACAGCTTGATGTTCCTATTGACAGACATTTTTTGAGGAGCTGTCAACCAGCTGTCAGGGCTGCTGTAAATGTGGTGGCAATTAGAACAAGAAGTCTGTGACAAATATTTAGCAAAACCGCAACAATTGTTCATTTTCAAAGTGTAAAACTGGACTTTTTGTTTTGCAGTTTTGTATTCTTGAAAAGTGTACATTAGTAACAGATAAATGCATAATTTTGAAGGAATGTATTATCTCTTCTGTACATCCCAAACCTGTATCCCGTGGAAAACCCATCAGGGAGCAAAGCAAAGGTGTGTTACAGCAAAATTCAAGTACACCTATATCACTCAGTTGTAATGGTTTAATAAGCACAGAAGATTAATAATAATTTGTTTACTCCTTCCTTCAGGTGTTTGGGTTGCATCTGTTTCCATTAAAGACTAGTCTGGTTGATAAATTGGCTCACCTTCTTGCATAGATGGAGAGAATTAATGAACAGCTACAACCCTTGGTGCTCTCTATGAAAACTCTCAGCCCTCTTCTGCTAGGACTCCCCCTCTCCTGCATCTTACGCTGAGAAATTCAGAAACATTCAGAGCTCCAGAGGAAGGCGATTAATGTCATTTTTCTTCCTTCGTACAGCTCTGCTGCCACAGCAAGTCATATGATGATTGCTTGTGCATAATATGGATCCGCTAAAGCGCTTTCCTTTGCAGGCCTGTATAGGACTTTCAGAAACATTTTGATAATCTCAAGGAACTAATGAAATCAGTCAAACAGCCAAGTCCGCCCACACATGTGGGGCCTTATCATGGCTTAAAATTGAAGAAATAATCTTGGACGGATGCTGAATAAGAGGGTGGTCACTCAAGACAGAAGACGCAGCAGTCACACTGCTGCATTATCACATTGTGCAAGTGGGCTGGCCTGTCAAAAGATGACATACTGCGAGTATGCTGCGGACGACAGCTGGCAGGAATGGAGTAAAGAAGAAAAACAAAGACTTACTACGGAAGGATTGTAGAGGAAAGAGAGTGACATGGTAGGGAGAAAAGTAAGCAGATGGATCACTGAGATTGTTTGCCAAATTCTGGATTAGTATCTTCAGCAGTGGCCAGTTTGTTGTGAGCAAACATGAATATTTTTAGCTCCTCGCACATTTCCACAAATAACTCGGGAGTTTGTTTGCAGGACCGTTGCATCATCCCTGGAGAGACATAATAAGGCATAAACCTCCATCACCCCCGACTGAACAAATTTGTTGATTCTGATGAATGGGCAGAAAGACCAGGGCTGTTCTGCTCTTAATTCCCACGGGATGAATAAAAGGCGAAGCCAGGAGATGAGAGAATTTACAGGAAGGCTGGGTGTGGGATGGTTTAGTGGGGCCACTGATTTAATTTAGTCATCAAAGCGCAGCTGCATATTTCACAGGACTTGACACCTGCAATGCTTGTAAATACCTTCAACAAAATTTAAATGACAGCTTATGAGCAAATAAGGTCTCAATAAGTCAGTGAGGATCCATACAAGTGTTCAGAGTATTTAAAGCACTTCCTGTGATATTGGCAGCGACAGACTGCAGACTGTGCAGCCATCTGTTTTCTCTGCATCTCTGCCGCTGTTTGACAGCAGTTTTGCCTGGTGCCAACTTATTCTGCTGACCTCTGCGACCTTTGGCTTGACACCTCCTAACAGGGCTGCTTATTCCATCCTTGTTGCAATGTTTTCATGTAAAATCAAGAGAGGCAGGAAACTATACAATACAGCGCCCTACAAAATTGTTTATTCAACCTCAAAAATCTTTGCATTTTCCCACGTTGTAATCAAAACGATGTCATGTTTTTATTGTAGAGAAAAGGTTTGGCTGTATTTGTACTCTGAGTCATTTCTTTACAGCCACCTATTGCGGCAATTACAGCCTTAAGCACTTTGGGGTACGTTTTTACCTGATTTGCACAATAAAATAATTGTTCATACCAATCAGGTTGCTGCATCGCACCATCCGGCCTTCAGACCACCACCAACAGTCAAGGTTGGTGAAGTGTCCTCTTGTCCAAGGACACAATGATAGAGGAAGAGGGAATCAAACTGCCAACCTACTGATTGCAAATTCCTTCCACCATCACCACTGTCACATCACTTCAATGTGTGGTGTTAGTGTCTTGCACACTTAGTTATTGACAACCCAAAAGGTTCACCCATGTGTTTGCTGTGGGAAAACTGTCTTTGAACAATGGTTTTCTTCTTGCTGCAGAATAAAGGGCTGATTTGTGAAGAGTGTAGCTATTAGACCAACAGATTCTGCTCCTAATCTTTCTCCTGGGCTTTGGATCTTTGGTGTTCCTCCAGATGAGAAAGACCTGAAGCCTCTGGGATTAATGCTCACCTCTCAGGTTAGGCAGATGACCGCATATTCATAGGCTTGTCGCTGTGTCATTATTTTTCCCTTTTGAGATGATGGACAGAAATATTGTTCTCCTGGACATAGTGGAAGTTTGGGAGATTGTGTTTTATAGCTTTTCCTATAAATGTATCCCTAGCTTGCCTGTTGTGTCACTTGACCTTTATGCTTCTTCTGTGTGGTTGCTAATGCTCACTGAACCTCAGAGCTTTTCACAGAATAGCTGGACTCTTGTTTTACCAAAATAAATTACTTCTAAATGGGTAACAGATTATGTGGATTGTTTTAGTGGCATCACAGTAAAGGTGTCTCAGCACATAACCACGTATCATTTTACCTTGCAGTTATGTCCGGTTATGGTCTGTCACATAAAATCTCAATAAAATATATCGCCATTTGCGGTATGTTCACAAAGCGTGAAAATGTTTAATAGGTATAAATATTACTTCTCCCTACAGCATAGCAATCCTAAATATTCCATAAGATCAAAGCGTTGCTCAGGTTTAAACACCAACTGTTCAGCCGATATTAATTTTTTTTCACACCTCACTGATTGGCTGCTTAACTATGTCCTGACTGCGTACCGCAGCCAGAGCCCTGATCTGTGCAGAAGTGAGCCGTCAAAGTAATAACCAAATAATGTTTCTCGCAGCATGGACACGGGAGAGCAGGATAATTACCAGTAAAGCAGAGAGTTATTAAAGGACTCCACTCTAGGAGGAAGTGATACACAATGTGCCGTGGAATAGGGATTGTGCTCCAGTGAGAAGTATAATTACAAAACGTGAGCATTGTGAAACCAGATATGTGGGGGTTGGGCACTAACAGCTGCTGACATCACTACAGGGATGACCTCATTCAGGTGAATCCTCTTTCCTGCCTAATAACCTGGAAAACAAACACAACAGACAGGGTAATTCATTTATTGTTTTTTTCATGAACAAAAAAAAAACAATAAATGATCTGTAAATACGTTGGTGGTACATTTTTAACATCTATGCCACCAGTGACATATAAAGTCATAACTTTTATATTAAAAAGACAAACAAGCTTTTCTTGTTGGCTGGGGTCATTATTTGCTGGGGTATTATATACTGGAAAAAAAATCAGCTTACCATTACTGTTTTAAGAATAACAAAGTTTTTAGCTTTCTGATAGCGCCATCTTGTGGAAAAGGGCCATAATTCACCTGTTCCCTTGGAGACAGACAATGCTTGATGTAGTGAATCTTATTTATTTGTGATTCAATTCACACTAAAAAAAATGCTTTTTATGGTTGCTGTATACAATTCAAATTTCATCGCACTAACTTAAGAAATAGAGCATTGAACGAGTTAAAAACGAAAATGGTTACTGTCATGTTGAGAGTAAGAAAGACACCAAAAAAGGGAAAAAAAAGTCATATTCATAATATTTATAGATATGTATATGATAGATACAACAATATGTGCAATATGTAAGTTGTAAAATGCACTAAAATATGTGCAAAGTTCAGAAGTTTACAGACAGCCCAAAAATTTTACTCATCTAAAAGTAGCACTATATTCCAAAATATTTTTACTCAAGTATAAAAGTAGACATCCAAGAAATTACCTAAGAGTTTCAAAGTATTTTTAAGTAAGGCAACGTACGTATTGATTCCATCAAACAGGCAAAAATAGAAAGTTATGTGCAAATGCCTGTTTACAAACAAAAAGTCTCACTTTAACATAAATTGTAAGTTTGTATCTGTGCCTGGTGCATCTTTGGTTCAAATGTGTTTGTTCCTAATATAATGCAACTGGCAGGGAGTATCCAGAAACATTAAGTAAAAGTAGCCACAATTAATTATATGACTAAGGTAAAAAACACAATGTGGTAAGTTGCTTCTAAAAGTACATTTTTCCAATAAGTTATTCTAGTACATGTAAGTGAGTAAATTTAAGAAGTTACTACCCATTTCTGGCAAAGATGCAATATTAAACCTGGTAAAAGCAGAAAGGACTGGAGCTCATTGATCAGTTCATCTGTGCAGCTCCTGATTCCGCCATTGTTTGTTTCGAGATTAGATTGTAGAAACAAATATTTAAAGGTCATAATCGCTTTAAAATAACTATTTTATCAAAGATCTCGAAACTTCCCAGATGAAGTACCGCTGTTCAACCTCTAGATGGCAGTATGGTGCCCGACAAACAGCAAAGCAGCTGCCAGACCCAAAGAAAAGAAGGTGAAAACGGAAAAGGCGTTGAATATTCAATTGAAAACAGAAATGGCGGGGTATGATGGCACTGTAACTCTAAAAATAAAACACTGCGTCGGGAGTTAAGGATTTTGTTTTGGCAAAAAAATGTGAAAAACGGGAATATGAAGTCCAGCGAAGCAGCGCGGCAGGTTACAGAGTCCATTAGTGGTACAGCTATTTATAATGGATGCTTTCTAAAAGAAGACCAGTTAAGTGTTTACGCATTTATTATTTTCCTTTGAACATTTGCTCATAACTTCAGCTAGTATTCAAACAATACAATGCAGACTGTAACAGGCGGGCTTCTTAGCTCACATTTGAAATGATTTGTTCCTAAGCAACGCGTTAATACTGGAAAGAGCCTGTATTATTTATTTGGCTGATTTACAGCGAAACAACGAGCCATGTCTAATAATGGAAAAGTCATCCCGGACACCCCGCTGGTCGTGGACTTTTGGCAGGTTCGGAAATGTCCCGGCAGCCGGTTGTTTTTCCTGACCCACATGCACAGCGACCACACGGTGGGTCTGACCTCCACCTGGAGCAACCGACCCATCTACTGCTCCCCCGTCACTGCCGCCCTGCTCAGACTCAAACTGCAGGTGAGGAGGAGAGAACCATCCGCACGCATTAACACTGGAACCTAATGTACACACTTAATCCAAAACAAGAAAGACAAAATCCACTGGCTTGATATATGTATATTTAAAAAAACACACATCACAATGCATTGTCTTGAAACTAGAGTTTTAAAGCTCCATCGATTTATTAAAATGTTATAATATAACATACATGCAATAACATGCTTCGACTTAAATTTTCGAGTCACAGCCTCTGTCTTAATTGTACGTGTCTACAATACACAATTGCAAAGGACTGCTTGTAATATTTGGTTGGTGACATTCTGCATGTAAATAATGTATGTCAATATATGTTTGCCGCACAACTGCACAGATGGACCAAAGCAAGTGAGCATAAAGTAACAGTAGACTAGTGAGTTTCTCAGTAGATTCCAGCTTATTGTCAGTCCCGCTTGTTTTCTGTTTTATTTTTCACCTTATTTAGCTTTTATTTGCTAAATTACTGACTTCTTCTACGTTCTTTGAACTCTTACTGAACCCATTTTATTCACCATTCTGGTTCCTGTTCAGGTGAAAGAACAATGGATCCATCCTCTGGAGCTGTGTGAGCCATACCTGCTCCCTCTGGATGACATAGGCAAGGAGAAGCTCACCGTCACACTGATAGATGCCAACCACTGTCCTGGAGCTGTCATGTTTCTCTTTGAGGGCTACTTCGGGGCAATTCTCTACACTGGTCCGTATGCTCTTTACAGGAATTTGATGTCTTTCATTGATGCCACTGTTTTTCTTTTCTGTCCAATTGTGTGGTTACTCTAGGTTTACATTTAAAACTTTGAACTGTGTATTTTAGGTGATTTCAGATACACTCCTTCGATGCTGCGTGAGCCATGTTTAAGGACCAACACAACCATAGACATTCTGTACTTGGACAACACCAACTGTGACCCCAACCGCACTCTGCCATCCAGACAGAAAGCCACTCAGCAAATAAAAGAGATCATCCGCAGAAACCCCGACCACAACGTTGTTATAGGTGAGTTTACACAGAAAATGACACGGCCCAAAAAATAAGCTCTTATCTGATCAGATGTGCTTACAAGTCCTTGATATGCGTTGGAAGTTTTTCTTGCAAATCGTCATGGTAATGTTACAAACTTTAGTGTAGGATATTTCAATTTTAGCCCTTAAGAAGTTTTAAATAAGTTTAATATCTACTATCCAATGTCCTAATTTACCTTTACAGTTAGCAAAATGTTGACAGTTGCTCTTTAATTGCTTCTTTTGAGAAATTATTGGCAGCATTCACATTTAACATGTCCTGTAATCCAGGGGGAAGAATTAAGGGATGACAATAGAGCACTTGATGAAGAGCGTTAACCATCACGTCTAAGAGAGTTTTAAGTTTAACATTAAGCCTTGACTAACTTGTAGAAAAATATTCTCCATAAGCTGGCCTATTAAAGCATGTATAGGGAGATTACATGTAATTCTTGTTATTTACATTGAGCTGGTTTGTTATGAAAATAGTCAATATCTAACCAAGTTTGTCTTGATATCAGGATTGTTTGTAGTTGATGCAAACTTATCAAGATTAATTGTTATGAAGCTTAATGTGTACAAAAGACCTCAAAGTAGAGTTTTAGTTGTCATATCAGAGCTACACAAATAGTACTTTACCCACATAACATTATATTTAACTTGCTTTATTAATTAAAAATATTATGTAAGAAATTAGCAGTTAATGAGAAATTAAAAAAAAAATGGTGAAAACTGATAGAAACTATGAGAAATTAAATCCAAATCATTGTTTCTGTGGAGACCTGATCAAGTCACATCAGATTTGTCAAAACCATTGATTTTTAAAATTTTTTTCTGTCTCACAGGCATTTATTCTTTGGGCAAGGAGACTCTGTTGGTTGAGCTGGCGATGGAGTTTAAGACCTGGATTGAAGTGAATTTCGAGAGAATGGAGACCCTCAGAGCTCTGGAGCTTCCTGACATCTTCACCACTGAGCCCGGGGCCGGCCGCATCCGAGTGGTGGACCAGTCCAAGATCTGCTCAGCGGTGTTGCATGAGTGGAACAAAGAACAACCCACACTGGCCATCTTACCCACCAGCAGACCTCTCATTTCCTTCCATCCCAACGTCTACGTAGTGCCATATTCAGACCACTCCTCCTACCAGGAGCTGGAGGATTTTGTCTCGGCGCTCAGACCTTCGTCCCTTGTACCCATTGTTGGAAGCTGCCTACCTGGAGGCCTGTCTGCCTTACTGCCGCACAAGAAACGCCAAGACGTCCATGTGCCCGAGTCAGTCCGAGTCTACATGTTGAGACAGCCCGAACGGCAGCTCGGCTCCTCAGGGTACAACGGCCTCTGTCGCAGAAACCTCAGTTCTCTTGCTCCCAGAGGAGTGATATTTGATACTCCTGTGAAAAAATCTAGGAAGTTGTATGAGAAAGCCTGTGAGGAAGAAGACATAGAGCAGGATGGATCTGAGGAAGATATTGACACAGAAAGCAGCGAAAGAGACTCCGACTGTATTCTTGTTGATCCGAGCATAAAACTCACCCCTAACAAAAACAGAGAAGGGGACAATGAGGAAATAGTTTCTGGAGAACTGGCGATGATAGAATCGGTGCAGCTTGGTCAGCTCACTGAAAGCAGCTTTGATCCAGTGCTGACAAACTCAAATACCTTCAGGACAAGGCAGCAGTTGGAAATTAAGACGAGCGTAAATACACATGGGCACAAAGGGCGCGGGGACGTTGAGATGAGCCAAACACTGGCAGATCACGATGCCACGAGTGAGCACAGCTGGGGGGATCAGAGCAGCGCTTCAGCTTTATTTAAAAATAGTCCTGATAGAGCCTCCCTTGGTTCAGATGAGGTGTCCCGCGAGAGTACGGAGAAGCTTGAAAACATCCTTCTGAAGCGTCTCCCCTTCTCAGAGAAGGACTTTGTGTCTGGAGGCCTCCTTTCACATGACTTTGTGCGTCAGTTCACCCTCTGCCCTGTGAAGGACTCAGAGGAAGAGGACGTCTGAATCAACGTTAACACTTTCGGATTGCTTCGGTGGCATTTCCGGCTCACTCGAGCGCTACCATCACTTTGGTTTCTTATTTTTCATCGTCATCGAGAGTGTTTTCTGATTTGAGCCGAGCGCGTAGTGACCGCAGAGCGGCATTAGATCCAACTCACACAAACAGGGTTTTATTATTTTTATCATTGACAGTCGATGGGGATTTGGCACCACTGTGGGGCGGGCTCCGGGTTCTGCGGGTCTTTAGTGGATTTTATCCTTCCTCAGAATCTCAGATAATTTCCTGTGTTTTAATTAGGAAATTATCTGAAGGAGAGACTTGCCCACCTGGCTCAAACACATTTACCCTTCACTTTCTGCTCTCGCTGTGGAAGACAGCCAAAGTATTTTTTTGTAAGTGTGATTTCAAACTGTTTTGTACCTTTTGATGAGGAAAATAAAGTACCTCCGAAAACATTTAGACTATGAACACATTCGCTGCTTTTGTATCACAGCAGACAAATTGTGACGATCTTGACCTTGGTGATCAAAACTACTTCATTTTTAGGCATAAGTAGGTTTTAATTTTACCCTAAAAATGTAACCTGATATAAACAAAATGTCTGTTTAGCTTTTTTAACTTTGTACTATTTTCATCCCTGAGTGGAAGCATTTTCTTAGTTCTGGATGGAAGATTCACAATTTGTGATAATTTGTGAAGCAAAGAAATTGATGATGTTTGTTTGTTGTTCTGATTATTATTTATAAGGGGGGCTGATTCCACACTTTTAATTACTACTGAGGAGATAATAATACTTCCTGTGATTAACATGTCTGAGTGTTTTTGAGAGTATTAACAGAGCAAAATGGCGCTTATAATAAATGTGTTCAGTCGTATGCAGGGAGAAAAATCAGTGCTAATGTTTCCGAGAAGTCTTCATGCTTTGAAATGTTTTTTTTTTCTAAACTGTAAACAAATACTCAAAAGTTTGTAAGCCTTCTTTCATAAGGTAAAATTGTGAAATAAAAATAGTTATATTCAAATAATGACAGATGATGAATATTGATGATGAGTCCCTGTGGTTACATTTTTCTTTCCTTGTTGAAATTTGCACAAATACTAACAACACTGAGTGAATATTAAGTTTCTTTTCATGTTGCTTCATGTTTTTTATGTAGTTTTTTTTTAGATTCTTTATGTCATTAAAGTATTTCTTTAATCTGGTTCTGGCTGTTTTTTTGTTTTTTTCACACTACCAGATTATACTTTAATATGGTGTCCATAATCCTTCTTTATGTCCCCATTCTAATTTTGTTAATCCCCTGCGGCTCAGGTGAGTAATATAATTCAGTGTTTCTAAATTACTATTTGTATTTAAATAAATTTTAACCTGTGGTTTTATTTATAAAACTAAAATTAAAACTCCTGTTTAGCTTTTATGTCAGGATTTATTTAAGGTAGATTTAAAAAAAAATGTGTCGAGCTTACTATGTATCGCCTATAAAAGCATATGAGCGTATTTTAATAAACCAAACATTAAGATTAGTGAAATGATGTGCAGCACATCACAATTTTACACATAATAATACAAACTCCTTATTTGTGGATGTTAATTTAATATTTCTACAAACTTTACGTGGCATAATGAACTCCATTGCTATGCATGAGGGTGCAGAGACTGAGTAAAATCCATTTGGAGCAATTTCCTGTTGTAGTGTCATTATTCTCCCCAAGATGGTAGTAGTTGGTCGAAAAATATGGACTGTACACATTTTGTTTTATTTTGAATTTAGGATTTGGTCGTTTTTACTGGTGAAACTAAAAGTCAGATCTTTGTAATTTACCTTTTTTCATGTACAATCTTATTAAAATAGTATCTGAGGTGTGTTTCCACAGACCAACCCACCCTAGAAATTACCTATTCAGTCGGTAATGTTGCTTCAACTGAGCTGCTTGAGAACACACCTGTTGTGGCATTCTGCAGGTTATTTGTCACACTCGGTGACTATTCCAGCTGTCTTTCTACCAGGAAACATCGGTAGTTTGAAGGCCAGCATAGATTATTTGACTAAATTCCTTTGTCAAATAATCTCGTCTGAGACAAGAAATCACAGCAGAATGGTGGATAAATGTAAAACAAACAGGGAAGTTAGCTAGCAGAACTCCAAAACACACTGGTACAGAGTAGGTACTCTTTTCCTTCCCAAGCGGAAAGAAAAGCAGAATGACTGATGCTTTAAGCAAACAATGCAATCAATCCAGCTGTATAAATACGCTCAGCTGGCTTTGGTCCTAACACATTCCTTCAGGCTGGGCACTGAGAGGATGTCCCCTGTCACAGCTCTCTGAGGTATCATGTGGTGGCATGATCATAAAGCCTCTGTCAGTGGGCGGTGGGGCTGTCATGAGCTGCCAACAGGAGTGTCCTCACTTTCCTTCTGTGCTCATAAAGGATGAATGACCAGTCATTGTATGATGTTTCCTGGGGTGGTGCAGCAAATAGAGCTCAGGCTGATGGGATGGATGGATGGATGGATGGATGGATGGATGAAGCAGTAAATAGAAAGATAAGAACCCTTGATGCTGAGTAAATATAATTTATTTTGCATTTTGTTAAGTTAAAACCACAACCCTCAGTTTATTTTATTAGGATTTTATGTAACAGAGCAACACAAGCTTGTAGCACAGCTGTCAAGTGGGACGGAAATGTCACAGGCTTTTACATATTGCTGATATTAATATTAAAAATCTGAAAAGTTTGGTCTGCAAATTGTTTTATATGTATATTTATATTTTAAATCTGTTCGCTGCGAGCAAAGCTGTACAAACCTGGTGAATAAATCACATGCTAATTCTTCTCCTGCAGAGCATAATTTAATTGTATGAAAAATGTCTTTAACAGAAATAAATACATTATCCCAATAAAATGTAGTGAATAAAAATGATATAAATTAACTGTATTTTATTTTCTTGGTGATTAAAACAACATTCCTCGCAAATAAAAGTCACTATTCACGCTGACTAAAACCTCAAAAAAATAAGCAAAATGTAGAAACTGGAAGCTGGTGGTGTGTATATTTTAATTTCTTCATCTTGATGCATTGGCGCTACATCTGTCCTCCACATTCAAATGAGCGAGCATACTTGGCAGATCACAGGCAGATATGCACCATGATTTGGAAAATTAAGACATTTAGTAGTCCTTAAGAAACACCAAACTCAAGGAATACAGTTAACAACATTCAATTTATATTTACTTCCCCATTAAATTTAACATAATCTGAATTTCATCTCTTTCCCATTATAGGGGAATGGCACAGAAACAAATTCTGACAATATCCCCCATTACTGCCACCTAGTGGTCTGTCTGTTTCTCCAAACTGTCGCTCTTGTGACAGTTTCTGTGACAATTTGATGAGCTCAGTTGACTTTAGTTGGTGAATTAGTGGGAAAGCCCGGCTGTCAGAGATCCAGCAGCAGATCCAGTTGCGTGTGAATTCCTTGTCTTTCAGCCACAAAATGAAAACCGGTCATTTGTGTGAACTTAACTCTGGATCATTATAAATAGCATGCCAGGCTTTGAACATTTTAAGGAGAGTGATGCTCAGTCCATTATCCAAAAATGGCATAACTGCAAAAGGCTCAAGATGCAGACATCCACCAGAAATGACAGGCTGGCCAAGGTTAGCATTAATCAGAAAAGCAACCAGGAAGTCATGGCAAATCTGAAAAGGCCTTGCAGAGATCAACAGCTGAAAAAAAACAAAACACAAAAACCATTTAAAACTCATAGGGGACAAAAAGAAAAAAAAATGGGGACACACTGTTCCCATCTGATGAAACAAAACTGAGCTTGTTGGATTTAGAGTTAATTGTGCATGAGTCTGAACACAACATTCCCACAGCGAAACGTGGGGGAATGGCACCCAGGTTTCACAGGGAGAAACATACAGAGTGGCTGTTTATCTTTAGCATGAATGAAGCTGAAAATGTGGCTGTTCTGGAAGAAACTCTGTCAAATTTGTGCTTGAACAAAATATGAAAATGCAAAATGCTGTGAATACTTTATCATCGTATATCTCACTTTCACAGTTCATTCCACATCCTTGAGTGTCCTGAGGTGAAGGAAAGATCAAAACCATTGTAGACATCTGCTCAGGGACTCAAATAAATCAGATTTGAGGTTTAAAAGAAAAAAAAAAGAAAAGAAAAGGAGCATGTGGATTTATTGGTCTGTGTTTGCTGATAATGATAACTCAGATTACAGCCGTCGGTAATCTGTCTTGGCAGCAAGAAGGTCGGATTCTGATCTCTTGTGATTGGTCGAATTGAAACTGGGATGAGACTGGACATGAGCGAAAACTTGCATCAACATTTTAGCGAGCTTAACATTCAGCTCCACTCTCAGGCGCTATTTCAAGACAGAAGACGGTATTACAACGAGGTGACAGATGCTAATATGAAGCTCACGCAAGGAAATGGGGTGTTACACACCGCTCACACAACATCAGCAGGGTATTAGGGCTAACCTAATGGACTCCACACCATTACTTCAACGAGGAAATCCTGAGGACAGCCCCACCTGCAAGGCCAAGCCACCTCACCAGGAGTCACACTGCTTGCAATGAGGCTGTGGTAATTCACTCATCTCTCTCTTCAGATCAATATTTCCATTAAGTGTTGTGATCTGATGCTCTCAGACTCTGGCTACTTAATCACATATGTAACAAATTACAATTTTACAGAAAATAATTGCCACGTCTGGGGAAAGCAAAGTGAATTTCGCTCAGAATCAGAGGGTGGTTGGTGGGAGTTCTTCTTTCTTCAGCGAGCTGTGGAGAAGAGAGGCACCCAGCTGCGTAAATTATTGCTCTGATCCGGCAAAGAGCTCTCTGACTCCACTGTGACTTTGTTAGGGATGAAAAATCACTTCTCCCTCCTGACCCACTAATAAAATAAAAGTTCAAACAGGAGGCAGTTCAGCAGGTATCTCTGTAAGAAACAACTGGGTGACTTAGATTATCAGCCACAAAGCAGCTTTTTGCTTTGTCCAAAGAGCTGAGATTAGTTTAGAATAATTTTTACCTTTTGAGTGTACATGCTCCATTTTCCAGACTCTCCTACTATATATGTGCTGATAAATTTATTCCAGACTGTCTCATTACATATGCAATGCACTTTCTGAAGGAGATTTCTGAACCTCTTCGCCCAGCAGGTAAAGTTACCGAGGTTTTATTGATGCTGACATGTCAGAATTTTTTTTTATTTATTTTTTTGCAGGATGACTTCTTTATATTCCCCAGCAGTCTCTGCACCATTCAATATCTGTCTGTCACCCTCTGGGAAAGTTCTGTCTCAGTGTATGAACGCTTTATTTATTGTATAATATTTCATTCGTGCACAGTAAATTTATTTTTGTTTGTATGATTATATGATGTTTTATAAAAGCAAATAGTTTCTGACTGTTTTGATTATTGACATCAGATTTGGTTCAAATAACCATAAGTTAGCAATAATACTACTCTCAGGTAACGTGGCTGTAGAAAATGTGCTGAAGCAATAAATAGCTTTAGCAATTATTGCTAAATGATGATAATTTTATTACTGGTTGTTGTTTCAGTCTATAGTAACTAGTTTTGTCTCCATGCAAAGAGAGAAAAAAACGTCCTAAAACAATTAGATCTATTATGTTCATAACAAATAGATAAGGTTTTAGAACTACCAATTTTAACCGCTGTTATCTTTTTCCCCCCATCACATTTTTCTTATTTTGTCATTTATGTAGTCTGTTCAGAAAGTTTATATGTAACTTTGTGCAGTTTGTGGGTTTGTTTATTAAATGCTCATTATTCTGGCCTGTAAAGTAAAATTGTAGTGCTACATCTTTCCAGACAAGAGTTACCCAAACAGAAATAAAACCCCCATAAATTTATCATGTTTTTTGCTTGAGATCAAATGATCAAAAAGCATATTAAGACGCATGACAAAAACATGATCAAATGTTCTACATGTGACGACAACAACAGAACAAGATGAAGACATAAAAAAAGTAAAAATGTGTAACTTGACTTGCAACATGCGTATTGCATTTAATTTGGATGTACCTGGGTATCACATGTTATTTTTGGGGTTTCACATGAGCTTTATGTGTTGTTTAAAGTCTTTCATTCATATGGACATCACATGTAGTTTATGAATTAGACGTGTATTAGCCCGGTTTATCAGTTTTCATATGGGCATCATATGCTCAACACTAACCAGTAAGAAATAAATGGGTGTGAAAAATACGCTCCTCTGACAGATTATGGGGCTCGCAGGATGAGAAGGGGCTCCTTCTCATCCTGTTACGTGTTGCTATTTTACTGTAAAGACTTTTATTAAAAAGAGAAGACATCTGGGTTTTGATTAG
>NW_015113420.1:74229-113583 GCF_001443285.1 Poecilia latipinna | reverse complement strand
ATTATGGGGCTCGCTATGACTCCCCTTCTGATCCTGTTACGTGTTGCTATTTTACTGTAAAGACTTTTATTAAAAAGAGAAGACATCTGGGTTTTGATTAGATATAAATCTTGTTAAAACAAGTTTTAAAATCTTGTCGTATTGAGGGTATTTTCTCATTTAAACGAGACACTGCTCCTGAATTTATTTCCAGCTCTCGCAGTTAAACGCATCCGTCAAAAAAAATCCCTTATTTAAGCCTAGTTATCTCTTTAAAAAAAAAAAAAAAAAAAAAAAAAAATTTTTAACACTTAGTGTGTTCTTTCAGTTACTTACTGAGAAACCAGTTAGAAAATACTGCTGTCAAAGAGAGAAATTTTTTCCACCTTCGTAGTTATGGTTTGGTACTTCATCCATAATGCAGCAGGAGTCCTCACCACAGTCAAGCATCACATCACACAGAAAAGTTAAACCAAACGTATCAGCCTGACAGAAGGCTTGACTTCACACAGGACCTTCCTTGCAGGATGAACCAATGAGCAACACAGGCGGCATTTTAACTCCCAGCTCTGTTGTCCTTATTTCGTTTCCACTTTAAGGTTTTAAAATGCTGAGTCTGTCAGCTTTTCGCGGCTCTTCAAAGACAACATCTCCCTGACAGAGCTGTGTGGGAGAGGAGCGCCAGCTCAGAGCGCTCGGCATAGGTGGCATCAGACGAGTGGCGCCCGTCTGCCAGCAGGGAGGGGACAGGCAACATAAAGCCACTGTTTTCTGCACTTTGTTAGAGATTTCTCTGAGTCCCTTCTTCCTCAGTTGGTTGTGGGAAGTCGAAGCTCAGCTGTGTCACACCTACACAGCGGCAGAAGCTGTTATCTTTGTTCTCGCAGTCTTCTGCTATTTTTGTTGCCTCTGCCAGTATTTTCCTGTGCAGGGCGTCTCACACACACCACCACCATATTGCAGTGCATGTGTTTGTGTGTCCTCTGAGCCTGTGAAACAAAAAACACACACAACAATGTGCAGGAATAAGGGAGGAGAGAAAACGGCTCCGCTAAACACAGAGAAGGCACAAAAAAGAAGGGATTTAGGGAGCAGAGGTAAAAGCTGCCAAACTCATTATTTTTCAGCCAGCAAGCTGCAGTTTTGTGACTCTCGCAGATTCTCTTCCCCGGGGAACCTCATTAAACTGGGAGTTAGATTTCAAATGCCCGTTAATAGTTATTATTCCATGTTGGCTGGGATTTTTATCGTTCAGTCGCTGCACCTCGCAGGCACCTCGGTCAGACGCCGTTTCATTAATTTCTTGGTGGATGACTCCTCTTCATGTGCACTGCTTCCGTTCCACCGTTTCACCTCCTCTGTGCTCAAACCTCCTTTCTGCTTGAACTGACAACCATTTACTTCACATTACCACCCTCCCTCTCCTTTGTCCTCCCATCACCTGCCTTTCTCTCCCTTTCAGAACCTCTCCTTTCTCTCTCTTTTTCATCACTTCTCATTTTAGTCACCTCATTCCGAAGATTCCTACCTCTCATTCACCACAAAGTCAAAGATACTGCGCTGACTTTAGTGTGGAGGTAAGTGGGAAGGAGGGAAGCATGCATAAGGAGATGGTGCAGCAATGTGAATCTCACCTGCTTTCATTTATTTGACCTCTTCAAAGCCTTTTACTGCATTACGGTGTGGTCAAAAGAGCGGTGAGCACTCCTCCTCCCGTACGCCAGCAGGGAATAGTTCTCACCACTGAATTGGTTTATAGCTGCTGGCAGCACTCCAAAGATTTTAAACAGGCTTTTGATTTGCATGGGCTTGTGTCTCTGTGTCAGGCGCACCTTGTGGGATTCATTAACTGCACAACAACATCCAAACACTTATACACTTATAGGAAACTGAAGTTGTTACCGCTTCAATAGGCGATTGTGTTGTTGTTGTCAATCAGCAATGATTTGGTAATTAATTATATCTGCCTTGCAAAGGTAAAAAAACATTTTCCTTTTTCTCGAAACGAAAGTGCACTTAATAGTTCTAGGACAGTGTAATGAATCTTATGATACCGTTCATACTTTTATTTAAAGAAAATGTTTGAAAACACAACGTATCATTTTCATTTCACTTGTGCTACTTTCCTTTGATTTATCACATCATAAAATTCAGATAAAATTCTATATTAGTGGTTGTAACATAAAAAAGCACAAACTAAAACTGCTTGTTTGCTCTGTTTATACATTTCAGATTATTTATGCTGCTTGTCTTCCTGTGTGTGCAACCAGAACCAATCACATAAACACACCAAAAATTGTGTTGACAGTTCAAATTTCATGTTGTTTATGTATGTGATAAGGATGAATTTTTACGAGGAACACGCTGCCCTATTATGCAGCAAGCGGTAAATAAGGCTCCCTCTGCCAGATGAAATAATGTCCAGAACCATAAAACCCGTCCAACATGAGATATCAGTTCTGCCGCTCTGTGGATATTTAGGTTTTTCATAGGTTTTTTTGCATATTACTTCAACATTTTGTATGCATTAAAAGATAAGAATCTGAATATGAATGTATACAAGAAAAATCCATGGCTTTCAAATATGCACGCATAGAAATAGATGATATATATATATATATATATATGTTTTTTATATTTGCTTTTTTCCTCTTCAGTAGTTTTAGCCCAATAACAGCTGATTCATCACAATTACTTCCTGACTGGACGGCCATCCTGAGCTGACAAATCTGCAGAGCATTACCCAATAAAAGGTGGTAATGGGAAACCACCCACTGCTCCACTCGGCCTCCATTTCGGCACTCCGCAAATTCACTCATTCCTATAATATCGTTCCTCATCGGCAGCCTAATGATGATTTATAGCCCATTCAGGGTAGCGAGTGCGTTGTGTGGAGCTGGGATGGCTTGCGCTGCTCAGCAAGACCGGAGTTTTAGCCCCAAGGTGAGAACAGTTCATTTCAGCCTGCAGAGCAGAGAGCTCAGACCAGAGAGCAAACAGTCAGAGGGAAGCAGATGGAGCTGCAGCCATTCCCATCACCTCCCCGCCTCTTCGAATCTGTCTGAGCGGACAGAGTTGTATGTCTTCAATTGACCTTAGCTTTAAAAATTGATGGCTGTTGTGAGGAAGCTCACCTCGCTGCTGGGGGAAGCGTATGGGGTGTTTTAATTGGGCTCAACTGAGACATACCATGAAGACACGAGGCTACAGGTCAATACTGACACCGAGGTCCATTTTGTGCTTTTATTGTTGTTGTCCTTAAACAGGTTCAGAACAGAGCTCACTGACAAGATATCTAAGACAATGACAATGAGTTGTTATTATTACACCAAATAAATCATAATTCTGGACGTGTTTCTCTGAGTTTGGTTCAGATTATCTGATGCAGCAATAACACCGAAAAGTCTTCAGTAGATTACTCTGTTAACCAGCCGCAAAACAAACATGTGCACAATAAGGCTTTTTATCTTAAAAGATTAGAGGATTTGAGCTTTTTCCACAATGTTTTGATAGAGCTCTAATGTCCTATGAAATCCAATTTGTATTAGCAAAAAGATAAATGTGAATTTGTTAGCTATAAGTCTCTACTCCTGCCAAGACACATTCGGATATTGCTCCCAATGAGACCATTTCCCTCCCTCTGTTTGGTATGGATTAAACAAAGCAGACATCGTGTGCTAATTATCAGCTTTATAGGTTTTGGCAGAGAATTGAATAAGTGTCTGAAAAGTCTTAATTGTTCCTTTTAGTTTTTTTTTTTTGTTTTGTTTTTTTAATGTGCAGATTAAGCAATATTTCCCAATATTTGTTTTGGCTGAGGAAATGTGCTCGCTGGGACTCCAAACTAATAAGTTCTTGGTAGAAGAATGGATTTTTTTTTTTTTTTTTTGTCTTTTGTGCAAGTGAAATCTTACATGCAATGAAAGTCGGGTCTAATTCTATGTCATTAGCTGCTGATTTTCTTCCTGACTGCCAGTTGGTGGTTATTGTTCAGGCAGTACGTGGGTGGGCAAAAGGAGGTGTTGGTATTATCCAAGGCTGGTAATTTATGTCTCCAGCTGCTGTCTCTGTCTCCCCAGGTGGACATCTTGATTTCTCAGCAGTGCATCTAATTAGGGGGAGAAAAACACATGTCCAAGGGAGATGCATTCGGTGAAAGGACACATTTTCTCAAGCAGATGTGGAGACATAAATTAACCATCTTTACAAAAAAAAAAAAAAACTATAATAGAAAACCTCCAATAAGTGCTGATGAGAGCAGTCTGTCTGTTACAGTATACTACTCTGACATTATTTTATCAAGATCCCCAACATACCCCTGTAATAAAGGCCACTGATGAAATGTTTGGTCTGAGCCTGTGGAGGCAGACAGATCCTCATCTGGAGACGAGGTAGATCAGAAGTGGTGCAGCTAACGATCAGAGAGTGACAGGAACATCTGGGTGATGGCACGGTGCTGTTGTATTTCAGTTCATAATTATAGAAGATCTTCCATTTCCTGCATTCAATGGTCTTTTTTCAAATGAATCAGATGGAGGGATGGTCTATTCTGAATGGATCAGGGTTCAACATCTTTATTTTAGCAGCGGATGCAAGCGGGCTTAGTGGGAAGCTCAGTGATGATGAAGGTCGAGGGGTTACAAATGTTTTACAGCTCTGGAAAATCCTGATTTGGGATGTTTTTTTATTACTGGAAAAAAAAAATATGAATCACCATTTCTTGGAAAGAACAAATAACTATGTGATGATATTTAACTTGGTGATTTGGAGTTCAGTCAGTTGAGGATGTGGGAAGACACGGGATGAAAGTCACTTTGTCTTCCCACATAAGATAAACCATCTAAACATATATATTAACTTTAAATGTTTGAGGATCTGGATTAGGATTGGAAGGAAAATTTGAATGAGTGTTGGAAATAGGGTTGGATTTCGGGTTTGCATGAGGGTTGCAAAGACCCTCAGTGCTTTCTTAGCGACCAGAAAAACCCATGTTTTTTTTTTTTTCTGAAGACTGAGCATAATGCAAGCAAAAACCTGAAGAAGGATTGTACCTCCCTGAATAAACAGAAGTAGTTGAAGGATATGACTGCATCTCACCATTTGGATGGCAGTTCTAGCTGAAGGTTTGTGGAAGTAGTTAGCCATGAAAGAGCGCAAAGTTTTTAGCAGAATTTTTCAGAAATCATGGGATTTTTCGTTCACTTCAAAGGGACCCAAAAAGCTGAATATTTCATAAACTGTAGAAGATATAAATAACAAAGTACAAAGGCAGAATGTCCTGAATGAGCAGAATATGGTAAAAGTTTAATGGTTGAAATAGCACAAAGTATGCAGAAATAGTTAAGTGGTGAAAAGTGTATAGGGGAAAAAATGTGAAGGATCTCAAGAGTGTGAATGCCTACAGCTCTCGGCTTATTCTCACGCTAACAAGAGGATGAGCTGAAATGCACAGAACACGGAAATAAGAAAAGCTAAACAAAGAAAAATAACTAACATGACATGACTGAGCCTTTATATAACAGCAGTAATAGTCTGCAATCATGCACTAAATATTTAGGTTTGGTTCTGTTGTTGAAGAGAATCATAAGTGTTTGCTGGTGTTCAGGATGTGATGCTCTTCTGCTGACCTGGTAAATAAAGGTTACTTTATAAATGTTGACCAGGCTGCAGCTCTGTTGGTCATATAGGAAAAAAAAACAACAAAGAAGAGACCTTGGAGTTTATTTTCAAAGCTATGTGCCCTTTCTTAAAGATTTTTGAAAGAAATTCAAAGGAAGATGTTTTGTTAGCGCGCAGGCTGCTCCTGTGTGAGGTAAGACATCTGCTGGCTGAAATGAAAAGCTGTTTGTTTTCTGACATCGAGTCAGACCTGCTAAATACTGGCATTAAGCTTCGTCAAGATTATAGAGCATTTTCAGATGTATTCCTTCATAAAGAAAAGAAAGCATCAGGGGTGGAGATGAAAATACATCATTTCATTCCTGCATCTCTTTATGCAGTTTATAATGTGTCTTTGATGAACATTGATGTTTCTCTTTAAAATGTGTTTTTAGAGATTGAAAAGATACAGTTGAAGAGCAAATTCTTCAAGTTTGTACAGAAATGTTTTAATGATTATAAAGCATGTTCAACTAAGTAATCACAGCAGATGTTACCAAAAATAATTATCGATACTCTAAAGACAAAGCACTTACGACAGTAGTTCAACAAAACAATTGGTTTTGTTATGAGGAGTTTTGAAGACTCTCTGATAACTTGGTCAAAAACTGGTGATTTAATGAATTAATCACTGCTGCATCAAACTGTGTGCAACAATGAATGACTCGACTATTTTGGAAGATTCTCAAAATGACATTTTTGCAGTTGTGTTTGTTTTCTCCCAAACGTGAGGAGCAGTATACGCCACAGTGATTCACCAGAACAGACAAAATTCACAGTTAGTGCGAACACAGATAAAACCAGGAGGGATCAGCACAATGCATATCTGAGAGAACTTGCATAATGGCCAGAAGAAGCGCTTTGACAGAATGCTGTAATGTTACCATCAAATTACTGGGAGCAAAGAAGCAGCATGCAGCAGAGCCAAATTATCACATATTGTTCAGAGTTTGCAGATGCATGCAAACCCACAAGTGAGAGGAAAACGTGTTTGAGGCAAGAACCAAAACACAAAACCTAGCATAGAAATACTTAATATAAAATTGACTAAACTATATATATTTATACTGTGTTTCAACCAATCTGGTCTGATGTGCTTTTGTGTGATGAAACATGTGTAACTGAGGTAAGAAATATTTACCTGGAAACATGATAGTATGAGCTTTACTTGTAATGATTTTCTTTCAGATTTGGCTCTTGATTCTGGTTCAGCTTTTTCAAAACTTCATTTTTTCCCCCCCCATCTGTTGAAGTCAATCATATGAGTGGACTCACTGACTCAGAGGAGGAATATCCTCTTTAGCCACAGGTTTCTTGCAGGTAATTTATGTACGGGGTTCTCTGGTTTCCACCAGCTGTGTAAAAAACTGCATGACAGATTAATTGGTGTCTCTACATTGCACTTAAGAGTGAGCGTATGTTGAATAGTTGTGTGTCTCTGTGTTTCCCTTGTCTATTACTTTGATGTACTGGCAACTTGTCCAGGATTTCCCTGCCTCTTGTGCATTTGACTGATATAAATAGGCACCAGTCCTCCATGAAGACAAGCAGATATAGATAATAGATGGACGAGCTCTACAAGCTGGCATTAAATTATGTGTTTACACATTTGAGATCCACTGTTTCTCTTCAAAAACTTTGCTCAAATGCTGGACTTCTCTGGTGGGAATTGCCTGTAAAAATATGCCGTTTTGTTGTGATTTCTTAAATTATCACAAACTTGCAGCTCAGTCCATTATCTGCTAGATTTAAAAAGAAAAACTCTGCACCACATTCTGCCAAAGTTATCAATAGTTTATTGATCTTCAGTTAAGGCAATCCATTACAAAGCATTTCACAAACCACAGTATGACGACAGTATTGTGTCCAACACTTGGTTTGGAAATAGTTTAGTTTTTTTTTTCAGCATGCAAGTCAGAGATCAAAAGAGGTATGTAAACAACCTGGGTTAAAACAGGAGCAGTGGCAAGAAGAACCCATTCAGTATGTTTCTGATAGGAAAAGAATGGAAACAAAGCTCAGAGATGCAACATGCCGGAAGAGGCCGTCATGCCTGAACGGCGCCCTCTGTCACAAATAAAGTCAGTGGGAGATGCGATAATCAGGTGAAATGAAGAGAAACCACCAAACTTCCTGCCACTTTGGCACAAACATGCACACTGTCTACAGAGGCTAAAGTTCAACAACTGAACACGTTGGCACTGGACGTTCCTCATACAGGGCTTATGTACATAATTAGAGTTCAGCCTCTAAGACCAGCTAAAAAGAAATAGCAAATAAAATCAACTTCCGCGAAGGAAAATAAATTGCTCTGCTGCTGAAAAATATAACTCAGAACTGCTTAATGTTTCACAATTGCATAAGAGTGATTATTGTGTCCTTGGTAGTTTTTTTCTTTTCTGATTTCCCTGTGAGTATCATTGGCCTTAGGGAAAAGAAGAAAACCCTTTTATATTCTTACAAGAGGTGCTCATAAATAAATACAACATTTAATCCTACTTAAACTGATTTGGTGTCATAATGAATGCATTATTTCCCTCTGAAAGCGCACCACCTCTGCTTCAAATGCTTTTGCTGTCTTTTCTCCGTTTTGTCACAGACTACGACCTGCATAATGATGCTCATTTCTTTGCTTCATGCTGCTAAATGATCTTCGCATTGTGAAAAATGAAGAGTCTGACTGAAAAAAAAAAAAAAAAAAACATTGTATGCAAATAAGCTGTCAACATTCAAACTGTTAAATGATGACAATCTGCTGTTTTATTTCAGAAGTATAAATCAGTTTTATTTTGTACTAAATGGCTTCTGCAGAGGTATACCGTTATTTATAACTTGTTATGTAACTTGGCAGCCTTGTCTGAGATCAGAAGAAGTGGTTACGTTTGCAGCAGATTAAACTCTTTGTCTTCTGACGGTAAAATGTAAAAACAAGAAAAAAAGGTTCTGAGCTAACCCTAAGAAGTTTAGTGCCTCTGGTCTGAGTTTCTGTGGACTCATCAGACTCTTTCAGCTCTCTGAGAGCGCTTAGAGCAGCAGGAGTTAAAAAAACAGCAAATGGCAAGGAAAGATCATTGCATAAACATACAAAAAAAACTGACTCATTCTGTGATGAAGCAACAAACCTGTGTAAACATTGGTTCTCCACTGTCATTCAATAATACTTTAAATCACAATAAGACGAAAAATAAATCAATCAACAAAGTAGAAACCCAAGCAAATATCCTAATAAAACCTATGAATGCTGTTTCTGTCCTAAAGGTGATTAATGTAAATAGCCACGGTTAAATTGTAAACAGTTCTTGGTTTTAAAAAGTGTACAGCAAGGCTTAGCAACTACTCCAAAGAACATTAGTGACAAGCTCAAGGTATAAAATATACAGAACATCGATGGAGACAGAGTGATTCAACAGCTGCCACTGCGACAGTCCTAATCTGGAGGTTTTATCATTTCCAACTATTTCAATGTATCCACGTAAAACACTAGGTGAACTTAATTTGGATATGTTTTTAAAACGGTAGGCACGTCTAGGTCAAGATATCGAGTGACAGGGAGAAAGTGAACTGAAAGATGATGCCATCAACAAAGATGTATCGACAACTGTCCAAAGTCTTAAACTCATAACAAAAATTAACTATTGTTATTGGCAACCCTGTAAAAGTAAAACTTGATACACGAATTGCTTTTCTGGTGCGTCTGCATAATCTCACAGTAAAGAATTTGGAAAAATCCAACTTTTTAAAAGGTAAAAAA
The DNA here is from genome assembly GCF_001443285.1 of Poecilia latipinna. Classification (NCBI taxonomy): domain Eukaryota; kingdom Metazoa; phylum Chordata; class Actinopteri; order Cyprinodontiformes; family Poeciliidae; genus Poecilia; species Poecilia latipinna. The sequence continues at coordinate 104,195 of NW_015113420.1, read as the reverse complement.
CAAAAACAAAAACAACCCAGTGACAATTTCTGCCACATCAGACCCTATAAAAACCGTCAGTAAAGTACCTAAACTTTCCCATATTCACACATTAGATGGTGCAGTCATTAAAGTTTTATTGTCCAACACAAACAGTGAAAATAATTATATAGATGGTTAAGGAAAAAAAGTATTTCAGGTTTAATAATGAATGGTGCTGCTAAGAATCCATATTAGCAATTGATCAACAATCAAAAACCGTCACTACTTCAGGTCAGTTTGGAGTAAAATAACAGAGAAATGTGTGTGGAAAAGAAGCTCATGGCCACGGCTGAGTATGGTGGAGGATCTGTTGTGCTAAGGGATCGTTTCTCTTCCACAACCACTTAGAAACTTGTAAAGCATGAAGGGCATTGAGGAAAGTTTCATCATTTCAGGTTTTGGCCAAATTGGCCAAATTAACACCAGATAAAGTGAAGCCTTCTTAGTGCAGGACACTCTTGTAAAAAAGAGTTTTTATCCTGGTTAATTGAAGGTAGATTAAACCTAAACCATATTTCCAATGGGATTCAGTCACTCCTCTTAATGTTTTAATGTGAGATAAAAGGTTGGATTTCTGAACATCTTTAATGTGAGATCATGCTACAGCAGTGAAAGATTAATTCATGCTTCTTACAGGCTTTTTACACAACTAAAGGCTAAATAAAACAGTGTTAGCTTTAAATGGTGTCTGTGGTTGTTGGGGGAAAAACACACATGGAGAAAAATACACATGTAGATATGGACAAAACACTGGATCCAGACTGAGTACAGTCAAGTTTTAGCTCAACTCAAGTCATTCAGTAATTGTTGTATTTGTTAGATATTTGGGGAAAAAAAGTGCATATGAATGCATTTCAATTTCTGGTCAATGATTTCTGATTGCTGAGACCTCCTTCAAAGAAATGTAAATACATTTAAGGAAGAAATTATGGGAGCAAGTTGACATCAGAGTATAAAATCTGAAGGATCCTTCAAATTTGCCAAACAAAATTCCAGATAACGACATGCACTAGCAACAAATACAATGGAAATAAATAAATAAATAGTAAGATGGCAAAAGAGTTTGAGTACAATTATTTCTTTGCATACAGATAATGTATGAGGATGTGCCAGGAATTACGCAGTCATTCTTATGTAAACATCCTGCTCAATATGGTAAGTAAAATATAGTTTAATATATAAGAATATTCAGCATTATGCATACCTAAATAATAAATTTGTCTAAAATACTAGAAGAGAATATTAAAGCTGTGGTAAGATGTGATCTGCCATCCTTCAAATGATTTTCATTCTGGTTTGAGTTTTCAAAGTGAACATATTTAACTTAATAATATGAGGACTTTGTGCTTTTGTTTTGACACTAATTAGTGCATTCTGTTTATATAAAGATTAGAAATGCATATAAGACATGAAAAATCTGTATGGCGGTAGACTATGTTACAGCTTGCAGTCAAAAAATTTCCCATGAGCGAAAATGATTCCTACGTTGTTAGATTTGTGTCCGATGCTTCTATGTTACAGGCTTTATCAAAGTAGAAATGGTCGTAGAAATGATAGTTTTCCTTATGCTGGTCACAAAATATAAGATGGAAAACTACAGGATATATATTTCTATATGACTTCAATACCCCAACCCAATAAAATCTCTGCGAAACAATAAATTATTTCTGCAATAAATCAATAAATAAAAACTGGTATTCATAACAGGATCCCTAGATTAACACATGAACTCCAAAAAGGTACCACAAACAAAATACAAACTGGTACATCCTAATATGTGTACGCCTTCAGAAAGGCCTCGCTCTACAGGTTTCCGTCACATCACCACTTTGACAGGTTTGACAGCAAACATCTAAAGCTTCCCTTTACATCGTTCTCCTCTCGGTGCTCTGAGAGAAAAAATAAAACCCTCCGATTACCAACCCGTTCCTCTACAGCCGTCTCTCTGCTCTGGCTCTTCATAGAGTTTTGTTGTGTGTGTGTTTCACTGGGGTAAAAGTGCCTGCAAATCATTCCCACTTTCTCCTCACAAGGATCGTTTGCATTAATGTGAAACCTGCCCCGGCCAAGGCGGTGCCGATGTCAGAGGCGGGGATCAAACAGACTCCGTCTCGGGCTGCTTGCAGGAGGAGTACGGTGGGGGGACGGGGTTGGGCTTAATGGCTCTGCTCTTCATGTAGGAGATCAGCTGGTCCGGGATCTCAGCCAGAACGTCTTTGGCCAGCCGGGCCATGCTGAGGACGTGGTTACCTGTGCGGTCCATGTAGTCTCTGAATGGTACGAACTGTGACACATGAGACAATAAATCATCTTTTTTTATATGAAATATTAATATAAATAATAATATTAAATAAAAGCTCCTTCCAGCAGGCCACGTCTTTCTGTACCTATTAGAACCTCACGATACTGAATCGTGAATGAAAAGACAAAGATAATTGCCTAAATTATTTCCATCTCAGGGCAACAGAGTCCCACAGGACAAAATACCAAACACACACTCACTCAAACCCAAGAGCAATTTAGAGTAACCAGTTCATTTTTGGACTCTGGGGAGGAACCTGGAGAAAACTCTCAGAACAAGCCAAGGCCAGGATTTCAACCCAGAACCTTATTGCTGCAAGGCAACACTGCTTGCTACTGCCTCATGGTATGTTTCATGCAGCATAATTCATAAGAGTATGAATCCATTATGTTTTTAGGTTTTACACAATTTGGACTCAAATTAATCTTAGACTAAAATGATTCGAATCCTCTTTTATCACCTCTTCCTGTGTCCAAACACTAGTGAAGCTGTGGTTTGCTGCTGAGGATGAGAGAAGTGAGTTTGAGACAAATTAAACATTTGGTTAAGAAAAACACTCAAAACCTAAATTTCAAATAGTTTAAATGACTTTTTTTTCTGAATCGTTTTCAAGCTTTTCGTTTGAAATCTCAAAATTCTATCAACTGGAAACATGCGAGACGTTTTTACGACTTACTGCATTAGTATATTTAGTGAATGTTGCATTTTTTTAATGCGGCTATATGAAAATTTTAACCTTAAATATAGGAGTTTAATAAATAAAAGGAAACACAATACAACATCCTGTTGCCCAAAAAAGAACGCAAGGTAAACTGGGCACAAATGAACTCCTGTAAATGCACACATACTGCAAAACAAACAAATTTGTAGATTTTACTTTATTTTTTTTTCTATGAAAAAGGAAAACTAAAAACAAATGCAATACTTTTGGGATTTTTAAAAAACATTTTTAAGTATTAGAGGGAATCAACATGAAACATTTCTTACCTGCACAATGTCTCTCTCTGCCAACTTTCCTCGTGATGAGATTCTGACATCATCACCATCCAGCTCAACCATTGCTACAGAGACAAACATATCTTAATCACATAATCCCAACTGAGATGTGGTGCTAAATGGATACACATTTGTTTTGTTGAATGAGTCGTCAAGAAAGTCAAAATTATGTTTACACTGAAAACGATGATTCTTGTAGAAAACACTTATCCTTCTGATAGCTCAGAAGTCCATTACAGAGCCAACACAAAGTCGCACAAAAACAATATTTTCCTTTTTTTTTTTTTTATTTGTTTGTTTTCTCACCATCAAACTCTGCTTGGCCAACTCCGACAATGATGATAGACATCGGGAGCTTTGCAGCCTGTCATAAAAACAAAAGAATCATCATCAGTCAGTCTTTGTATTAGGAGGAGATACATTAACAAGTATGTAATTTTCAACTGGAGAACATCCATTTCACATCTCATTATGTCGCGTCGCATTGTGGGGAAACATTATTCAGTTTGATTCATGCAAAATCCTGCTGAACATTTTAACTAACAGCCATACACAGTGTTTAATTTACATGCCGTGCTGCTAACGTCAGCGAAGCTATTTAAAGCTGCAGCGCGCAACCGGCGCACTTTTATTATGTTCAGTTCGACCAAGTTTATTTGGCTTTTCAACATCAGTGTTTTACAGAGTTTACAAGTTTTGAATAGATTTCTTCTATAACTCTCATCCATCCATCCATTTAAAGCTCGTCTTAAAACCCATCTATTTTACTTAGCTTTCAACACCAGTGGGATTTAGTTTTAAATTGTATGTTTTTGTTTTTAAACTGTTTTGAAATTACTTTTATTATGTTGTGTTCTTAAATTGTACATCACTTTGTATCAACTGTGGTTGTTTTAAAGTGCTTTATAAATAAAGTTGGTATGGTATGGTATGGTATCCATCCATTCATCCATCCATCCATCCATCCATCCATCCATCCATCTAAATGAAAAGCAACATAACCTCAAAGTAACAACTCCAGATGAGTTGATGTTCAAATCCTAAACAAACATCTACAGCATTTATATACGTTTTATCCAACGCTCATTTCACCAGGAAGTCCCTTGAAATAGCAGCTCGTTTTAAGGGAGATGTGGCAAAAAGGCAGACTAGTGGAACATACAAAAATAAATAAATAAGTTAAGCTGATAGATTCTCAGTCATCCAGGACAGGACAGGTGCTAGAAGGCATCTGAGCTTCTTCCCTTGTTTCTTGGAGATGTTTTGTCTTTCTTACAGCACTTAGGATTGTCCTGTCCTGGTGGATTGAGCGTCTGCACCAGGGTGTCGCTGTACACACTTTGGGAAAAACACCTCAGGAAAGATCAAATCAGAAGTGAGGCAGGCTTTTGGATGCAAGAATAAGAGAAAAATACTGACACAAAATGGAGGCATAATTCTAACGTTGCAAGTATAAAGTGTGTGTGTGAGAGTAGCCATTAAAAAAAACCCTACACATACCACTTTATCTGACATACCTCATTTGTTATGCTATAGAAATGCACCACAGTCTGCTTTATAAAACACCCAATGATGCCTGTATGTTCAACTCCAGCCTAAACAAAAATGCAATCTTAACATAGAAGATTAATGCGGATCATATTCTGAGCTGTGGTGCAGAGCTACATGCACTTAAACCGCAGCACTGATGTTCAAAATATGAAAGCACTGGCATGAATGAATGATATGTGCTTGTGGTAAAAATGCATTTGCAGGGTGAAAGTGGGTCAGGCTTCCTGGAAAAACCTCCCCCAGGGAGAGGTCTGTCACAGATAGGAGTAAATAGATTTTGGAGGACCACCCCCTTCACGGTCTTTATCAATTTTCCTCCCTCCAACTCTTTTTTCCTCCATTTTTATCTTTTCTGCTTCGTTCACTCCTAAAGAACTTTCCCCCTTGCCCCAAAAAAAAAAAAAAAAAAAAAAAACATATTCAATTTGCCCCCTTTCCCCCTTCAGGTCCCACAAGCACATACTGTACCTATAAATGCCAGATCAAATACTCTTTTCAGAGTTGAATTATTCAGTCTACACCATTTGTTACTTTGCTTGTATGGTAAAGTCACTCAGGGGAGCTCAGTCCAACACAAATTCAGATTCACTGCTCACACATCCTGAAGGACAACCTGAAGATACACCAACTATGATAACAAAACATCCAAATCGACAGTACACACCAGCTGTGTGTATTCTTTACTTTGTGCATTTCTAGACAAGACGAGTATGTTTAAGTCCAGCTCAAACTAAAACCCTGTGAGGAGATTCGAAGAAGCTAAAATGGAGAAAAAAGCACATCAGTGGACTTAAGGTGCAGTAATTCTCTAAAAAAGAGAAAAGTGCAGACACTTTTGGCTTCTTTAAAGAAAAACTGAAAACCTTTTTAGATTCTGATGAATAAACTATATCCCTGTTTAAAGTCTTAGATTGAAGATTATTTTTGGATTTAGATTTGCAGTGAATACATGTTTTAATATTTCTTGCTGTTATAAAATACTTTGAGGCGTTTCACAAATTAAGTTTTCTTTTAAGCATCTTCTTAAAGGTCCAAGTCATTGTCTTTCCTTTTATGGCTCTGATTTTCCTTGTGCATGTGCAGTGCCATAAAAATAAACCTGCCTTACCTTTTCAGAGCTTTCTCGTAAAGTCTGCTTGAGGAAAACCACTGACTGCCGTTATGTTGTTTGAAGAGCAACGAGACTAATTAAAGTAACAGGCTTTGTTAAACCGTAGTGGCTCGGATCAGGTCATTTGATTCACTTGATGGAAAATATGTAGTGTTAAACTTTTCAATTCCTATTTTTCCTTTAAAGGAAACCCACTTTTTTTTTTTGCCAGTTTTAAATTTCCTTCTCAAATTTGGTATTTTTTTTTTTATATGAGAACTTGTATTTGTGAAGTCCCTCAAATTGCATAATCCTGAAAATAAAATGTTGTTAGAGGTTTAGACAGGTGCATCTTAATAAACAAAATACCTAATGTATTGTTAAATTCATTCATATATTATCTAGATCAATTACATACTGAGTGATACATTTTTAGTGTTTATTTTGTTCAATTTTATCAGGTAAAGCTGCAGACGGGGAGAGACCCAGGTGTTTTCAGTAAATAGGCTTCAGGTGTCCAATTCCCACTGCTTAGCCTCTCTGAAATATCTTAACTGCGCTAAGGAGAAAAAGAACTGAACTTTTCCTCAGTGGCCCATAATCAAACTAAAATATAACTTTCAGATAAAAGTCAAATTTGCAATTTATTTGGAAATCAAGTGGAGAGACCAATAATTCAGTTTGCTTAAAGTCCAGTGTGAAGTTTCCTCAGTCAGTTTTAAATTTAGGAGCCATGTCCAAAGTCAGGATTAACTTTCTGCCAGGATCAGAGCTCTTCATCCTTCCCTCTGCAGAACTACTTGATGAAGATAATGATTTTATTTTCCAGCAGGACTCGGCACCTGGCCCCGCTGCTACGAATACCAACACCGGCTTTAATGGCTGTGGCACTGCTGTGCTAAACTGGCCTGCGGCCTTGCCTGACCCGAAACCCCACCGGGAATCTCAGAAGGAAGCAGAGAGACACCAGAGAAAAAAGTGAAAATGAGCAGAGGGCCGATATTAAAGACTGATCACCTCAATCCAGTAATTCATACAGAAAGAGCCCAGAACAAGTGTTGGTGTGCATAAGCACACAGAACACAGACTCTGATTCATCTTTTGTAATATTCAAATTTTCATTTCAATGAACTGATTTTTGGGTTTCATTATCCATAAGTCATAATTATCTGGGTTTTTTTCTGGAAAAAGAAAAAAAAAAAAACACTGGAAATATATTTCTCTGTGTGTAATAAATATATATTATCACTTCTTACTGAAACAAACTTGCATACTGAGACAAACCCAGGAAAACTGTTTATTTATTTTGTGTTATCTAATTCAATTCCTCATGAATACTTTTCAGTGATAAACGGTCCAAAAATAAAACCACTTGTAAGCTTTCATTTTTATAAATGGATATCTTAAAACTTCAATTAAGTTAATTTGGTTTTGCCTACATGGATTTACAAGACAACTGGTCAGCAATTTCACTCGACATTGGAGTCATACTTATTCCAAGTAAAACTTGACTGATATCCTTCCAAATATTTTCTCAAATAAAGTTGATTCACTAAATTGTTGAAGTGAGAGAGTCTGGGTGCAGGACGGGGTAAGTTGGAGTTTTTACCCAGCACAAAGACAGGAACATATAAAACTGACCAAGAATCCTTTTTAAAGTGAATTACCAACATTTAATCAAACTCAAGTGGTTTATTAGAGATTTAAATTGGTATAGTCTACATGAGATAAATTTAAATTAAGCATATTTTTACTCCATTCAATACTCATTTCTTATCTCTGAATTAATCAGTTCAATGGATCCATCATTAGTGTTTATTATAATTGGAAATGGGTTCAAATTTCATTGTTTCCTGCAGCATTTATTTATTGGTTTCTGCTTCATAAATTCAGAGCAGAAATAAATAGACAAACAGATTGTGCAGTTGCATAAGTCATAACTTAGAGACATCATTTAGGAGCACAACTACTACAAAATATGCATGAGCTAGAAGCAAATGTCAGTAATGACCTGATAAAAACACAATGCTTAATGTCATATTAGGAAGATAAACTGATGTATCACTTGGCCCGGCATGCTAAATACTTGAAGTGGCAGGTATCAAAAGGTTGACAAACGCCTGTGTTCTGATTCCTGGTGGTGATGGTGAGATGAGTACCAAGATCAGACAATGAACACAATCATTTTACAACAAAACATTACTCACTCTGTTCAGATGTAGTAGCACATCACAAATATTACACCGTTCATTTTGACAGATGCATAAAAAGAGGGGGTTTAAAAGATTTGACATTATTACTGTTTCAGAAAATCTTCAAATTAGGCCAACATATTACGCATTTATAAAGATACCAACATATGTAGCAGGAAAAAAAAAAAACCATGGTGACAGCAGCTTTGGTCAGCATCAGCTATGATTTAAAATGTCAAAAATATTCTTAAAAAACATACTGCAAAGGTTTTCGATGTAATCAAGTCCCTTTTTTTGTGGTTTTGTCTCTGCAGAACGAAGCCTGGATGCAAAAGGATATCCAGGCTTTAGCTCTGCAGATGGAAGAGGGAGAATCCTGGTTCCAGCGGGAGCGAGTGAACTCAGGTTGCGCAGAGAGCAGAGCAGCAGACAAGATCTTAAAAGGAAGGTGTGGCTGTTCGAAAGGTTTGATTAACAGTCGCAAATTCCCTTTAAACCCAGTCTGCTGGGGGTCAGAGCTGTGTTGCTGGGGAGCGTTAACCTGGTCGACGATTATTCCTGTGCAAACTTCCTCCCGAAATCAGCTTTGTAATCAAAATACAATAAACATTCCAGAAAGAAAACGCAAATAAAAAACAAATTAGAATCAAATAGTTTTTAGAAAGTTGCTTAAATTGATCAGCAGTGTGAAGGAGAACTATTGGAAAGTCTAGAGTGGGAGAACACCTGCTAAAAATCCTCCAATTGGTGTACAAACTCTGAAAGTAACAGAAAAGCCTGAGAGCTGCACCAAAGTAAATTAAAAGCACCTGAAATGCCACAGCACAGCCGAACACACAGATCAACATCCTCCAGCTAGTGTGGAGCAGCACTTACATTCACTATGGCCTCCTTAGTCTGAGCCATGTCTGATATAACTCCATCTGTAATGATGAGCAGGACGAAGTACTGAGATCCGTCCTGCACGGCTGCTGCGTACCTGGGTCAGAGGAATGAAAAGCGGAATGTGAGCAGCACCAAAATAAAGTGGAGCTTGAATAATGTTTAAAAGAGCCATATGTGCGAGGCTATGGACTGACAGAAACCACCGAGAGCCGCAGAGAAGTAACCACTGTGTCAAATATATCAAGAAATGCAAAAAATAAATAAACATGTCACTGCACTGAGATCGTGACACAAAAACATAACAAAAAAAGCTAAAAAAGTCTGTGTAGCTTCTTACATCTCGGTGGTCTTTACAGATAGTATTACAGAACCCATCAGAGAGACACCACTGCGAGGCTGTCCTAGTTTTAAATGCCCATCGCTGGCTTCCACATGAATAATTTATTAAACTGTTTATGCAATCGCAGCGGTCTTATTCTTTCAGAACATTATTGATTGCCTAACACCTATAAGACCAACTTTGATGAGCCAGAGGAGGAAAAAAAAACAAAACAAAACAAAAAGTGTCATTGCAGGTTCCAAGGACAGGTCAAAGGTGAAGCCGTCGTGCTGACCACTCCCCTCCCACCAGCTTGAGAAATTTGGCTGCGAGACGCTGACATTTTAATCGGAGAGCGTGCCCGTCGGTGGCAGCAGCGTGAGGAATGAACAGCGTTTAAAGATTACAGAGACATTTGACCTCCTCGACTTCTCGACTGTAACTTTGGACACGTTCAGTGGACACTTTTAAGAATATCCCCACGAGGATAAACAGATTCCTTCATTCATCATTCGGCGAATGATAATATTAAAAGTATGAGCCATTTATCACCCTGTTTTATATTGTGAAACAGCTTGCGTCGTACATCAATGTTATTTAAACCTTTAACACCACAAACTGCTTTATTCAGCCACATAAAAAAAAATACATGCCCTTCTGCAACAGATGTGACAGCATGTGTCTCCTCATGTACAATGAGAAGTTATTCTTCTCCTCTCTGGCTTGTTTGGATTTAACTTCTCTTTTAAATGTGAACTGTGTTTGTAAAATAGGATTTATTCCACTCAAATTTGCACATATTAGCCTTGGAGAGGCTGAAAGAAACGCAGAACTTTATGATGAATTTCATTAGCTTTGAATCAAGATTATTCAACACTGTAATGTGACGTTTTAATATGCATAAAAGCCTTCTGGGTTGCTTTTTATGCCTACATTTCGGTGCGTGGAATACAGTAACATGGCCTTTGGGGGATTTTGTTCTCGTCGGCTTCGGATTGGGTTTATTTGCCCTGCCGGTTCTGCTTTTAGAGTTGACAGCGCCCTAATATTCATAGTTGAGTTTATGATTGATTTTAAAGTCTTTTGTGTATGTTTAATGCTAAAATACACAACAGTGATTATTGTTGGAGCAAGTTGTTGAAATATTAAAACAACTTTATGTTTTGTGGTGCAATGTTTAGTTATTATTGGCTAAACTAAGCGATAGCTACCATTATGAACTGTTTTCTTCTCAATGGCTCTCAGAGAAAGAACGTTAAACATATTTTAATTGCTCCTCCATTGAATTACTAACTTGTTGTGGTGGAGAGGTTTGATCCTGAGGGCAGCGTTGCTCTGGGCTTCAGCCTGTGGCAAATTGGAGTCGGACCAAAAGTGATTCAATTATCTCGATTAAATGGCAGACCCACAAGAAGAGGTCAGCCTTTCCCTGGACACGGAGACCAGGGCATCCTGGTGATGGTTCCTGGGTTTGGCTTGGCTCAGCCTGAAGAAGTTACAAGAACAAACCTCCAGGTGGCCCATCACCAGCAGGGAGGAGCGCCAGGAGCGGGTGCCATACAAGATGGCTGGCAGTCGGAGACCCGCACCAAGGCATGCTGGTTCTGAATGTGTGGAGTTTTGTCATTGGATTTCTGAGCTGTCTGAGATGTCCATAAAAAGAACATTCTTGAGCACAATATTATTCACAAGTATATTTTGTGATTAATTACCTTAAAGTTTGAGCATTGATTTTGTAATTTTGACGTCAGAACTGCACTGCTTTGCCTTGATCATTCAAGCAGAGAGAAGGGCAGAGCCGTCACCACCCATTTTTTTTTTTTTTACAGATCTCTTGAGGTTTCCCCCAGAAAACTTGCCAAGCCTGGTGGTTGGGCGCTAGGGGAGTCATTCATCCAACGGCTCATCGTGTTTTTGAGTAAAAAAAATGTTTAAAGTTGACAGGAAATTCAAAAATATCACATATTACTAAAAGATTGGAAGATTGGACACCAACTATATGTCATGATCCATGTTTCTGTGTATTTATTTTTTAGAGTTTTCTGTGTTCAGTTTCTGTCCTGTGAGTTTGTCTCTGTCTTCCCCGTTGATTGTTCCCAGGTGTGTCTCGTTCCCTTGATTACCCCGTGTGTATTTAAGTCCACCTGTTGTCTTTGTCTCTTGTCGGATCCTTGTCTAAGTTTGTCAAACGGATGTCTAACGTCAATTGCTGTCTACACTCTCCAGTGGAACTGCCAAGTCCTGGTTTGTGTTCGCTCGCATGTTAGTTCTGTTAGTCAGTTGCTACCGGCATGTTAGCCGTGCGTTTGTCTCCTGCCGTGCTGCCTGTCTTGGACTGATTCCCTGAGCAAATCATCATTAAACCATCATATTCTTCATTTTACCTGGGTCTAAGCGTCATCTCCTCACCATCAACCACCACCCTTTATGACACTATAAAGTCTTAAAAAATGAAAACATTTTAAAAGGACTTAAATAAATAAGTAATTCTTAGCTTGATAGGGATACAAGTAAAGCCTGGTGGCCCGCCAGGCTTATAATACACTGGAAAAAACTGTCTGGTAAATTCAAACAAGTGGTGAGAATATGTTCAGAGCGTCTGCTAGCGCGACACGTTCAGAGCGTCTGCCTCTCACACGTCCGAGAGAATTTCCTTCATGTTGTGAACCGTCATGAGGAGGAAGGACGTGTCTCTAATTGCTCTTGAACCCGGTGATGTGGACAAAGAGCTTCTTCCACAGCATTTGATAATATTCTCAGACCTGGTATTGCTTTGTCTTGTTTGTTGAATATGTCATGAAATCCAGAAATTTTAGAGGGCAGAGAAATTGCTTCAAAACTGGATTCACTCATAATTTATTTAAAGCTGTGAATCTAATTTCTTTAAGGCGTCAGTCCCTCAGAAAGGAGAGATAAATTGCATGATTTCTAAAAACAAAAACATTGAATTTTTTTTAATTATTTTTTTTTAGTTTTATTAAACTACACATGGTTATAAAACCAAATTTGTGCATGTTTCACATGCAGTTATGACAGGTTTCTTTATGGCATTACTATTAAAAACAAATATTTCAATTAAAATCTGACCACCTTTAACAAACCTCCTGTGCTTTCTATTTATTGAGAAACAACTAGGTTTTCATATACAGCCAGTAAATTAATTTGTTGAACTCTGACCCCTGACATTTCAGTCACAATGTTAAATTAAAGCCATTTTTCCCCACTTATTGTAAAAAACTCCTTTATTAAATAAACAGTTTAAGTCACCAGCATTTCTAGAAGGGCAACACGACATGAAATAATTTCCCTGCAGTTCACGTGATCCTTCCTCCCACTTTCATATCTACATTATGTCTAAAAATAAAACGGTGGGCCCTCTAATATGTCGGGCCTCGCCTGATTTCCATTTCCTTTCATCTCTGCCTTACAGCTGACTGTTTCTCCATCATTAGCTCCTCTCTGCTCTGAGAGAAAACCTCCACTTGCAGACTTAATACCTCTAGCAGCGCAGTTGCCACATTCACAGACTGGCTTCCAAGGAAAAACTAACTGTGCTCGGATTTATTCGCAGCGGGAGACGTTTGCGTTTGCACCTTGCGACGTGATTGACAACAGGAGCGAAGTTGGTGGGTCCATACAGCTGAACCGTCTTAAGGCTTTGATGGTAAGCTTCAAGAATCCCCTCCATACCATTACAGTACGGGTTCTCAACGTTGCCATTCTGAAAGGAACAAAACAAGTCGGTTACTGCAAGAACAACATGGATGTGATTTACCAAACTAATCAAAACTCCGTGCAAAACTGATAGATGTTGAGCCAGATACGTTGTCAATTTGCCAGCTGTTCTGTCAAGGCCTCCAAAGCTTGTTAGAGTACAAAAAGATTCAGGAAGACCAAGCAACACAGCAAACAGGTCAGGTATGAAGTTGTGGGGATATTTTGAAGCAGGTTTTGATTCTAAGTCAGTATTATAAGCTTTGAATCTCAGAGAATTATGGATTTAAAAACAATTCACCAAAAGTTCAAATCAGTAAAGACATTGATTCCCATTTAAGATGAAGGGCGAAACAAGAAAACTGGAGGAGCTGCAGTGATCTCCAGCTCAGGTGGAGAAGTCTTTAAGCAGGACAGCTGATTGTCATTCTCTAAAATATGGCTTTTATAAACGGTATGATGGAAGACATTCTTAGAGAGCCTTATTTACAGTTTTCTGCAGCAACAAATTTGTAGAAGATGTTGATCTGCCTGACCTTTTCTTGCTTACATAACAAAATGCTATGTTTAGCTGAAAACTAATATTTCACATCAACATTCTATTCCCAGCATGAAGCACGGTGGTGGTGGCATTATGCTGCAGGGATGCTTTTCTTCAGTAAACCCAGGAAAGCTGGTTGTTCGGAACATTATTAGAACCAAATACAAATCAGTCTTGGAAGAAAATAGGCAAGTAAGTAGAAACTGGAGTGCAGCTTGAACTCCCAGTAAGAAAAACAACTCAAAAGTACATCTACAAATGAAAGGTTGTGTTGACTGAAATATGGGATGTGAATAAACTACATTTAAGTTTGTGGTTGTCACTTGCAAAAATGTAAAAACATTGAATTCATTGAGATATAAGTGCCAAACAGTACAAAAATAAAAGTTAGATTCAGTTGAAGCATTTTAGACAGCAATAACAATTTGATGATTTAATGAGATGCTCACAATCTGTCATCATTTTTCTAGACAGACATTTTCTAGTCTCCCCAAATACATTTTGGCCGCTCATTTAGACACTGAGACAACCAACTTCAATTTCGTCCTTGCTGCTCGCTCAGTGTCACCGTCTCGCTGTAATGTAAATTTTCTCCACAGCCTAAAGGTCCTGAGTTCTCAAGAGCACTTCATTAAGAGTGAGCTCTGTACTCTCCTGCCAGCTTTCCCTGCAGACTCTGACCAGTAACACTATCCCCCGGTTACAAGGATGTTATCGATCTTTTTCCTGGCTCACTCCTCGGCAACTACGCCCTACTGAGAACGAGAAAAACAAGGAAGAGCTGAGGGTCGGTGTTTAAACCGGATGAGCATTATGTGTTACCTAAAGGTTAAACTGCAGAGTAGAGCAGCAAATCTGCCAACCAGTGCTTCAGACTGTCCTCTGTTTTCTTATTCTCCCTTTATCTTCCATCTCATTGAATGATGACTCCCCTGCTCCCGTAAAGCTGTCAGAGGGCTGAGTGACATTTTTGGGGAGAATTTAAAAAAAAAAGAAGAAGATATCACAAGAGATTCTTTTGTCAAACCTCGCTTCAAATGCTATCTTCTTGACCGCGGGGCAAATTTCAAAACCCCGACACTGTGACAAATGTTCCACAAAGGGATGTAACTTTACTTTTACGCCCACTTGTGTGAATACAGCATGAAGAGAAATGAGGCTTCAATTATATGGTGAGATGAATCTTAATTTGCAAATTTTAATGGCGGCATGGAGTGATGCAGACATTACCCTGTAGACACACTCCTCATTAGGCTGCACCGTGCAGCCGCCGAGTGCATTAGCTGGCTGAGAGAAGCTAAATTGATTTAAGAATCCTTCAGCCCTACAGAACCTAATTTACACTACAAAGGGATGGAAATTCCTTCTGGGTCATGTTTGCCATGTGCAAGTAGTCGCATGCATGTCAATAAACATGCATGGACGCGTATCCACACATGCTAAACGAGACGCATGATCTCAGCTGAAATACGGGGATCAAAATGACCTTCGCACTGATCCACGTCAAGTCCAGGTGAAACTGTCCAAAATCATCCCACTGTTTACTCACCAGTGGAAACTCATGAGACACCCTCCCGTCAGGCGGGAGCTTAGCACCAAATCCAAGTGCAGGGAACATCTTATCGCTGTCATAGTCCTGAATGATCTCTCCCACAGCCTTCAGAGCCATGGCATAGGCATTCATCTGATAAGGGTTCATGTAGTGTAGCGAAGTGGACTGCGATGGATTTCCTTTGGACACAGGAAAAGTCTTAGTCAGTGATGCACATCAGGAGGCAGAGAGCAAACTGACAGCTGCAAGAGGGGAAGGGGATGATTTGAATAAAATGCAGCAATGAAACCACCTGGTTTATTTTTGTGGATAAAAAACAAAGCTACAGCAGGCTCTTGTGTGGCAGAAATAAACATAAAAGCTATGGGTGTAGGCTTCTGTAACTTTCTGAGTTATTAAAGGAAAATGTGCTAATGTTAACCGTGTGCAAAATCACATGAGTTTATTTTGAGAAATAAAGAATCCACAGCTTAGTCACAAGCTATTTGCATAGAAACTATAAGTAAATACATAATAACCAAGAATGATGATATGCCAAGTGTCTGTCAAATGCAGGAATTATTTCTAAGTGACATTATTTTCACAAAAATCTTAACATCAGTGGAAAAGAAACTTTGGCAGACAGGGCTTCATTATGAGGCACTCCAGAAACATTGATTGTACCCAGGTGTGCGCTTGAAATATTCACAACAAAAAACCCTAAAAACTCATAATTATGAAACTCTGATGGGATTTCAGAGGCAGCAATAAAAGCGTGTGCATCTGCAATTTTGTTTAATAGCAGGAGTGTTATTAAGTGAAGGAGAGAGTGAGGACTGTGATGGATGTCAATATGAAATTCATGTTTCGTGTTTTTATATAAAATGCCTTTAAAAAAGAAACAATTCACAAACTTTGTTTTTTATGTTACAACCACAAACTTCAGTTAAGATTATTTTTTTTATCACTGATCAACACAAACCTTATGACTGTGAAAGAAAATGATATTTAATGTTTTAGTATTACCTTTTAGAGGCCTGACACTGTGACTTTGATTAGGACAACGACACTCGCCATGCAGTCAGAGTTATCTGTTTAAAGCTGCTTTTGAACTATAATATATTCAACACTGACCAACATATTTGATATGTGTTGATGATTTTGATGATGGCAATCATCAAGTGTAATGTTTAGTCTCAGTTATTGACTCAGTCTTTTATGGCTTTGTTTTTATGATGTAAACCACTTTGAACTGCCTTGTTGCTGAAATGTGCAAGACAAATAAACTCGACTGATTGATTAATTGATTGATTGAAAGATTTAAGGTAAAAAAAAAAGTGTAAAAAAGTGTTTGAGTGACCTTGTCAAAGAGTATTCTCAAATCCATTTCACAAGACAAGCCATGATTTGGAAATTATTTTTTTTAAAGAGCCTCTTGTTTGAATTTGACTGAGTTTGGGCTATTTTGCACGGACAACGATCAACCTCAGTCTCTAGACGTCCAAAACAAGTATGGACACCCAACAATAAAAACATGGATAATTTCTCTTCCACTACAGAATCATGCACAACTTTGTCAGCCATTATAATATAATGCAAATGTAAAAGTTCAATAGACATGCAGCAGAATATGTAGATTTGCTTCGTCTCTGTTCAGTTTGCTCAGAATCAGAATTAAATGCATTAGATCTTGTTTCGCACTCGTAATAAATGCGACTGAACAATACAAAGAGTGAAGATCAGAAGCAGAAAGAAAACTCCAGCGGTATGACACACATCTGACGGTATACAAAAGCCAAGCAGCGCAATTGCAGTCAAAACACTCACCGTTTGATGCAGTGAAATCAATGGCCACTGTGAAGTGAATCTGAGTTCTGAAACACAAACAAGAACAAATGTTAGCCAAACGAGAGGCAGGAAAACCCAACGCTGCAGTCTAATGAGGCTCGCCCAGGTTTCAGGGAGCGCCGCGTTGCTTCTCTCTTCTTAGAAGAGGTGTGACAAAAGTAACACGTTTATAATTCACTTTTATTATCTACTGCCACAGCTGCATGCTCACTGCCACGACCAATTATATTAACGCAGGATCTTGTCAAGCATAGAAAAGGGGATGTATAGCATGCATCACGGTCATAATTGATGACTTAAAATGCTGCCTTATTAGAGCACACAAAGTGTCTGCTATTTTCAAATGCCAAACATTTGAAATAGCCACTCACTGCCAGTCGTTAAAGTGGATCTCTTTTTTTCAAAGTGTTTATGCAGCTCAGTCCTTCTTTACGGTGAAGCTAAAGAAACAATGTGTGGAAAAACTGATCATGGTTCATTAATTCCACCTGCAGTTTCCATAAATACACACGAATGGCTGCATTTTTGTTAAATCAGATAAGGACACAGTTAGGTCTTTGGATATCAGAGCTACGGACAAATAATCCCAAAGACTCGAAACCCACCACTGAAAAATACCAGTGGAAACATCCAGAAAGCTGGAAAAACTGTTACAGTTTTCACCTTTGATTATTGAGACGACTTACTCAATGACATATGGCATGACATTTTTAATTTAAATTTAAAACACAGCTTTTTTTTCAATCCTCATTTTGCATTGTTGTATCATTAGACAGATCCCCGTCTTATTTCAGTTTAGAAACAAACTAATGTACATGAGGCCCAAGGGATTAAACCCTCGATTATTGATATGCTTCTGTATCAATGTAGTGGATTATTTGTCTAAGCTAAAAACAATGAAAAGACGAATCAATATGATGAAAGTAATAAAACTGAAAAACAAGCTTTCGTTCACAAAGTACCCTGAATATTTTTGCTATTTGTTGTTGCTGTGGCGGCAGACAAAACCTCGAACAGAAACTAAACATTCCTCCTCGTTCTAAACTAAACATGTTGCGAGAGAAACAAAGGACAGAGAGGAGGGAAGCCTGGATCAAAGTGTGTGCCCTTTCTTTGTGATTAACACTGATTGCCTCCTTTTGATTCCACCTCCATTCAGATATTCACACATGCAGAATCAGAGATAATAGCGGCTTCCTCCTGCCGAGACTGACCTCAGTTCATTAATCAGCATTGATTTGGACCATTCAGCAGACCAAGAGGGAACTTTTAGGTTTGCATGTGGCCTCAATGTAAAACTCTGCTGATTTCTGCTGTTGCTTGTAAATGTTACGATAAAAAAATCAAATCAGTGTGCCTGAGCTAAAGTCACAAAATTTTACACGGTATGAAATTAGCTTTTTGGTCATGTTTTTCACATAACAAAAAAACATTTAGTAGGAATTTATATTTGGAACAGAAATTCAATGAGGCGTGGAAAATTGTACTTCTTGTTATTAATATCAATATTGCCCATTATAATATTGTAATATTGTATACTATTGTAATATCAACATAATATTGTCAGGGCAACAACAGAAAATATGTGATGTTTTATATTTGTGTGTGTTCAAAGGCTTTATTAATATAATTTCCTCATTTCTGTCTTCTTTTTTTTTAAATCTAATACTAAATTATTGATCAAGGTTCTATAAGTCTGGCTGAATATCTAGGACACGTCAGACTCACTGACTGGTAAATTTGAAAGGGAACATCCAAAGATGCTTGTATAGCTCATGTCTTTATTTATCTGACTGATTTAACGTGTGAGGCTAAGTGGGGATTTGTTTAAGAGCTGAGCAAATCACTTTCAAACTAACAAATCAATATGGAATAATGTTGACTGATGTGCCAGCGTTGTCTGTTTTCAGCAGGTCCATTAGCAAACAACAAGGGACTTCAAGGGGCTTCAATCCTAGTTTCATTCAAATCTGGGATTGTTGAAAGAAGGTAATTCTTCATTTATGAAGGATGCATTACTCAAAGGACAAATTCACATGTCACTGTCATTTCTTCTCATCGGCCAGGAGATAATGCATCAGACGTCAGGTTTTCAAATGTCTCGTACAATTTCATGGCAAATTGTCCCCAGATAAAATTACAGCTCTCAAACTAGCCTTAGCACCACATTAAATGACTGGTTACAGCATCCAAAGATAGCCTGCAAATGGAAAAATTCACTCCAATTAGACAAACATGAAAATGGCCAAAATGTGACTTTAAAAAAATAAAAAAATAAAAAGATTTTGGCAGCTTGTTTGTTATGAAAGGCTGTGCTAAACTTATAAAAAAAATCACTATACAACAGTTTGCCTTTGGGTTATTGGTATAATTTACTAATGAAGTTTAACTATATGAGAAACACACAGTTTTAAAACAAGAAGAATACAAAAGTTCTTACAACATGAGTTGATTTGGAGACATTGGATGTATAAAATAGGACAAAATGTATTAAAAATATATGACTGTCATGGTTCATTTAAAAATGTCACGACTAGATGCAACACCAACGAGTCTTCTGTGTCTGCTTGTGGTACGGAAAGTATTCAGATCCCTTTAAATTTTAACTCTTTGTTTCATTGCTGCATTTGCTAAAACCAAAAAAGTTCATATTATTTCTCATGAATGTACGCTTAACATCCCATCTTGACAGAAAAAAAAAAACAGAAATGTAGACATTTTTACAAATTTATTAAAAAAGAAAGACTGCAATATCACATGGTCATAAGTATTCAGGCTCAAATCTAAGTTCTTCCAAACAAAACTATGGTGGCTTATCACTATTTGGAACTACAAAATGACTAAAGGTTCAAAATGATTGTAAACATTTCTTTCTACAAGACAGTTTCTGGTTCACTGGGCAAAAAAAAACTGAGAGCAGCTGTCTCATGCATAGATTCAAAGAGAAATATTCTGCCTCTGCTTCCACATTAACTCACATGTGAGCTGAGCTGCAGTGGCCCCCATGTCAGAACAAAAACCAGGTGGCACATAAAACCAAAGAGGTCTGCAAACATTGCTTTTTTTCCCCCCACAAAGCAATGTGACACATGCATTACATGACCTCATGCAAGAACGCAAGAAATGCTGCAGCTATGAAGTCCAGCTATATTTTCAATGCATCTGTATTAGAGGTTGTAAATGACGATGAAGAAAACCAATTATATGATCCCCTGAAAGAGTCATGGGGTAGACGGACCATAAAACGAACTTAAGTCAAACAACAGAATAAAAACTGAAAATAAACAGCATCACTTTATTCAGTTTTAGGAGGATCAGGGTAGTTTGAAAGGAAACTATTGGACCTTCATACAAACCGAACACAAGAGTGTTTTAACCCGCCTGATCAAACTACAGATTTCATTTTGAGGGAATATAAATCTTTCATTAGCCTTGTTGAAACAGAGCGCTATCCATCTTTTGGACTTTAATTATTTCTATTAGGCTGAATCTCAGCACCAATTGAAGGTTAATGAAAAATATTGAAATAAGATCTCTTTTTAAAACCTCCTGTTTTGTAAACGTGCTCAGGGTGCAGAGGTGTGTCTCTGAAAAAAGAAATTGCTTTTTCCCTCCAAAAAGAAATAATCTGAAAGGCATTGTGTTGGTTATCACCTGGTGGAGATGGAGCAGTGGAGCAAAAATCCCACAAAAGAGGAGAAATCAATAGTAGAGATCTAAAATATCAAAGTTAGCTCTGAAATCAGTTTTCTACAACATGCTGCTCAGGCCCATTTTCAGATCTCTGATTTTTTATAAGGTAAGGATAAGTAATAACTTGTTTCACTATTTTATCACTTGCAGGATGTGAAGAATAGATGGATTTTTCATTCATAACTCAAGCAAAGACCCCATAAAAGCTAAACCCTATATCATAAAGTCACATATGAAATACTGTTTTAAGCAAAACCCTGAAACTGCAAACATTTTGGTTCTGCACATTGAACTAGACAGAATTTTGATAAAACAAAATTTTGAATAAAATGGTAAAATTTCTTTAAAACAAAAAAAAATATTTGCTTCTTAGTATATAAAGAAAAAAAAAAATAGGTTTTTGTTATCCAAAAACATAAAAATATCTAGTTTCTGATATTTTTCTACACATTTTCTAATTCAGGCAGCCGCCTTTCACAATCAAGGAACCAAACTTGTTTCTTGTCTGTATAAAGTTTACATGGTCGATTAAATTAAATTTCCACCAGATCATTCTTATCTAATTTATCAGTTTGTCTTCTAACCTGCAGACAATATATAAAATGCAATATGTCTTATTTCCCCTTTTTTACTTTGTCAAAAAGTAAAAAAGAGGAAATAATTTCACATTAATAAAGGCTATGCATACAGTCAAAACAAGCCAGTCAAAACAGAAGATACAGTGATTTTGATAAAGTAGAAAAGAAAAGCTCTTTCCTACAATGGCTTAGCAATCCATGCTGCAATCTCCTCTAATTTTTGTAACGATGGTTCATCTGCAATCCACTTGATTCCTGCACCAAATTGATGTTTCTAGTTGCACTAAATAGACACACAGCTAAACAAACTCATCAGGTCCAGCAGATGTGAGCAATGTGGAGCTACTGTACGCATCAGATCTCAGTTTCCCTCTAATCAGCTGCAACCACAGCAGATGCAGAAATAACCAAAAGGCAGAAACTTGTTTTTGTTAATTAACAGAGAAACGTTACGATCAACATCTTACCAGAGGAATTATTTTATGTTACAATTTGAAAGGGTTTGTTATCCACCAGACAAAGTAATGTTTCGTTGCGCCGCCAGCCGCCATTTACCCTTAAACGAGTTAAAGCACGACTACATCATCAGCATTTACCTGTGGACTCGAGAAGAGCAGGTGGGGATTTGGGTGTAGGACTTTTGATTTACGCCGTGGTTAAGAGTTAATGTTGCATTAAATCTTCAGGAGATCTGCTCCAATTTATCATACTCCAATTATTGCAGAGTGCTCACCCGGATAACAACCAGGATACAGCTACATTGTTTAATGCTCTGCTCTCTGCTTCCAAAGACAAAACCAGAGAGACAAAAAAAGATTAAGTCTCTTGTAAATCGCAGCCATTTTAACCTATAATAAACAGAGAAGAAACACTGACCCGTCCCTGCAGCAGTCATGTTGTTGACGGTATCTTTCAGAGAGCTTTTATCTCTGGGATCCCCTTTTGAAAAGCTTACGGCACAATGACAGACTGTTGAGGGTTTTATCAAAGCAAACACTGGAGATACTGTAGCAACCATACACAAACAGGAGAGACTGTCTGCAAATGCACAAAGGAACTGGGGAGATTTAAATATATTTAAATCCCTGCAACAAAATAATGAAGGATTCTTGCTGTACCGCCACAGCTAAGACTGCATTCCTTATCTGGGTAAAGCTAATTAATGGAAAAGCATGAGAGAGGTAAATTTTGCTTGTTTGTTTTAATCATTAAATATTAAACATGTTGCTCTACAGAATGCAATTAGGGTTAGAGTTAGGGGTCATATAATCCTTAATCCCTAATAATCTCCTAATCACATCAGATTGGCTGCCCATAAGAGCTAGAAGGAGATTTTTCCTACAGAGTTTGCATTCTGAGGATACTTTTAAAAGCCTCCTAATGTAATTTTTATTCAAAGATATACATGATATACATGTTTATTGTAAATTTCTGTGTATTTTGTTGGATTTACCCTTCTTGTTAAGCACTTTGTGACCACTGTCTGTGAAAATGTACTACAAAAATAAACTTTTACTTACTTACTTGATTCAATTTACTTTGCTTATTTAATCACCGTTCAACATACATGTCATCTCAAAGAATATCAAATACACCAATTCAAAGTCTAAATGAAGGGATTTAAAGTAGCTGCAATCCCGTAAACAGACCCAAAATGTAGGTTACTGTAGATATGCACAAATGGTAATTCTGGTGTTTGAGAACATGAATATTAAAGCAAATGAATAATCAAAAATAGTAAATTAAGCATTAAATTCTTTTTATAGATCTTTGTTTAAACTTATAGTATCTGAGAGTGTGTTTGTGACAGTGAGGTTTACTATATGTGGGGGTATGCAGTGTTTGTGTCTATTTGAGTTTGCTGGAGAGAAACCAATATGGATCTGGGACACTCAGCCAATAGCAGCAAAGCAGCAGAAAACTAAAATCAGGGCAGCTGCTGATCCACCGAGGAACATTTCCATATGTGATGTGTCTTTAATTAAGCTCTTAGGTTATAAGAGCGCATATATATATATATATATATATATATATATATATATATATATATATATATATATATATATATATATATATATGTGTGTGTGTGTGTGTGTGTGTGTGTGTGTGTGTGCGTGCGTGTTTTGATCAATGACGGAAGTGTGTGTGGTGCCTGTTCTGCCTCAGGCAGGGGATGGGGAAATAGGATGAGCTAAAGTAATGCTCTTAAAGCTGCTGCATTAAATATAAATGTTCTTCTTTTATGCTCTCTTTTATTTTATAAATCTCAGCAGTGTCCTCTCTAAATTCTTCACAACACTCGGGAAGTCTCACTGTGCTGCTGGTCCAGCTGAATAATTGACAACCCCTCAACTGGCATTTTAATACCACATTTGTGTGTATTTTATAAGTGTGCAGCCCGTTTTTTTTTCTAATCATTGTTTCTGTGTGTTCTTAATGATGCTAGACAACTGAGAAGACCAGAATATATCAGAATGACTTTTAAAAGTTAAAAGATAAGTCAATACAAACCACTTGATTTGGCAGCACTCATTTCAAACCACGAATAAAGCAGTGCTTTTGAAGTGAAAGGCAGTATTTGATGATTTGTATTTGACTGTTTGGAGCATTTACCAATAAGCGCCACAGCATTGGCTGACAGACACTGTGAACTATGTGATAATGATGTTTTCACAAGTTCCCAAATTCAGCTGCAGACAGCAGTGCAGATGAATTGCGGGTGTGTGCAGCAGCAGGGAGCTCTTTGAAAATGTAATGCTGGTTCCAATGATCGGGACTGTGACAGCTCTTATTATGCTGTTGCAAATCAGCAGCAAGCAGAGAGTAAGTTGTTTTGCGAGGCATGAATTTGGTTATTTGAACAAGTTAACGTAAGGGCCGATAAACTAGGAGGGATGTAGTGTGTAACAGGAGTTCACAGAAATGCATAATACATGCTTATAATTGAACATAATTGCTGCTGGGATCAATACATAGCCTCCAAAGAGCGTTACTTATTCTTAAATAAATTAAATATTCATCTTTTCTCATGCGTTTATGTCTAATACAGAGAGAAACACAGAAGTGGTTTGATGCTGATATTAACAAAGCTAACATCTTGGTAGCTGATATGTAATTTGACATTAACCTAACATATGTAGCAAAGACTTATGTAACTTTTATAATGTGTAATGATCCAATCACCATCTGATAAAGCTCAAATGGTGACATAATAGCTTTCTAAAGTTTACCAGGTTAAATCACAACAGTGCTAATAGGAATGTATTTTATTGAACATCTTCAAACATGGTGCTTCCTTGAGTAAGATCAAGTTCAAGTGTATTTAGTCTACATTAAAGCTGTAGTAGGTAATCTTTATAAAATATATTTATTTTACTATATATAAAAATATATATTTCTACGTATTGGTAAAATATGTATTTGTAATATGGTTTTTTTTACATATTAATGTAATGTGTCATTGTGTCATTGTGTCATTGTGTCCTGCCAGTGGTCCTACAGCCACCTGCAGAAACAGTGCTCATGTATGCGCTGCTTATATCCTTCCCTGCACAGTGCTTACTGCCATTCAAGCTGAAGACTGCTGGTGTGCTCTAGCAGGGCTAATGTTAGGAAAAACAACCTAAGACTAACATACCAATATGTTGTGGATGTAGAGCTGTAGCGCATCAGAGCCGGGGGAACGGACCTGTAGGGTGTGCTTGTTCAAAGTTTCAGTCCACTGTTTTCTCAAAACTCCCTACTGCAACTTTTAATAACCTACATTTCAGTAAACACAACCATTTTCCTCAGAGGTTTGAACTAATGAATCCAAAGTGGATTTCCTTTATCCGAAAGCTTAAAAACGAAGATAACCATTGCTTTGCATTAGTTATGTGGTTGATGGGCATTTACAGTGAAGGCTAAGTCTTTTACAATAATGTTTTAAGCAGAATCATTAAAGAAAAAAGTACAACCTCTCACAAATATATGGGTTATACAAACCACCACACACTACCAGTCCCCACAGACTCCAACATATAATTTACTGAACACGGCGCAAGACGAAAAGCTGTGAAATATTAAGCACACCCTGAAGTCTCTACACATGGCCAAACCACAACCCATTAATTTTAGGGACGTACTTTCTTTTTTATCACCGCTGCAAATCTTATGTAACACAACAATTACAAAGGATGATCTGACACAGTAACAACTTGAAAAGCCTTGTAAAAATCGATAATACCCCATTTACCTTAGACACTGTAACATTTTTGCTTTTCGCAATTTTCTACTTTTGTAGCTGTTACTATGCTAATCCTCACACTTTATTTTGCAACATGTGGTTTACACAGAAACATTACAAGATTTTATAACATTTTTTATATGAATTGTTCAAATATGGCCAATTTACTCTTTGGGTTTTGGTCCTACTCTGACTTCCAGTTACTTTTAAACACTCAGGGGAATTAAATATCGGTTCAGATGACAAACTTAAACTTTTTTCAAGGAGGTGTCTGGCTGATATCCATCTTTCCACAGAACCCACTTCAAAAAAATCTGTCAGATTCTTGTTTGGGATGATAGATTGCTGCAAAGACAATGACTTGATGCAATCAGTGGAGCTTCCTAGAATGGATAATTTCTCAATAAATCTCTTTCTTCTGATACAGACCTTGCCAAGTAGTAAAGGTGAGATGGATGGGGAAAGGAGGGTGCAGCGGGGGTTAGAGACAGGCGGGACTGATGATATTTGACTGGAGTCCAGGATATCTTTCCAAATATGCAGGACAAACCGGAACCCCACCAGAAACAGATATGCAAATATGTCCTGCATATTTGGATTGATTGCAGGAGAAAAGCAACAATGAGGCTACAAAGATTTCATGGCATAGGATTGAAATGAAGGTGACTTAGTCGTGGTATTTTTCCCCAACACGTTTTTATTTCATGATTCCTCTAAATCAGGGGTGTCAAACTCATTTCCATTTTCAGCCATAATGAAGACCATGATTGTCCTCAAACAGGCGACTGTGGTAGGTAAAACTAGCCATCAACAATTTGATCAAAACTTCAGAAGATTAAATAATATTTAACATCCTCTCACATGCTAATTGGCTTTGGCTTTATACAAATAAAAACTGATTTGGTTTGACTTTTTTTAAACTTAAACAATATTAAAGCACACAACTGTTATCTTCAGACTATGTTTCTGTGGCTATTATTATTATGAAGAGTCTGAACGACCAACAGGAAAACTATAGTTCTGGAGGGACTCGAGTTTGAGACATGAGCTCTCAATAATTAACTGAATTTGATTGTTTTGGCTTATATTTAGGACTGAATTGGAATGCATGTAATGAGACCTGAATCTGTCTATTTAAAAATATATTTCTACTTAATCTGGACTAAAGTGGATAATCTGTTTTCAGATAAAAATGGGAGGTATTTGTCTTAAAGCGTAGTGAGGTAACGTTTGTCGTGAACCGGTGTTGTATGAATAACTCGACTGAATAGAACAATACATTTTAAAAATATAGATATCCAATTTGATATTTGTAGTAGATTTATACTAAATGAGTAGATTTGTCTGTGATGTAATTTTGCTTAATATAAACCCAGTGAGCCTCCTAATAATATAATATTATATAATTTCTTTCCCTTTACGTATTCAAACACAAACAAGGAAGATTTATGTTCCGATTTGAAAAAAAAATCTAATTTTAATTAATATTTTTACGCAGCTGTTAGAAAACACAAATACAATGTTATGAGATGCATAGATGAGGATTATTAAACTCACCCTCCTTTGATGTAATCCAAGAATGTGTGCTCAGACTCTACATTGAATGATAATAATGACACCTGGGACACAAAAAAAGAACACAGCAGGTTTATTAATTTAATAAAAATCAAATCTGCCAATCTATATATTAGGTTAACCATCCACAAAATTACTTATCCATACAGAATATCCATGGAGTCTATTAGTATAAGAATCACTGCACATGAGCATGGCTGATGGATGATCAGCATGATGGATAACTATTCACAGATTTTAATTACAGCCACGGCATTCACCAAGAGCAAGAGCAGTAATAAAAAAAAAAGTCTCATTTATAAACATTTTATAATTACTCCATTAACGGGACAAGGAGAAAGCTTACATTTATCTTTAACTAAGAAAAAAAAAATCTTTAAAAAGAGGCGTTGGACTGCTTTGTGAAATGAGTTTAGTGGAAACCTGATGGCGAACCCGGAGCTGCAGAGGAGTGAAGGAATGAAATGCAGCCTTGATATTAGCCTCACCGTGCCAGAGTTGATATATCGCTTTTTCTTTAGTTTCTTCTTTGGATTCACCACCTGGAATGAAGGCGGGGCAGGAACAAAGGATAATGACAATGTGAACCTGCAACACAATTCCCTCCATCCACCCCTGGGCGAGTAATAAAAACATCTTTGTCCTCCTGTTCCTTGTCTGTAAGGGTAATGGTGCATAGGGAATGAATCCAATATCTGCAGTAGGTGAGAATGAGGTACCATTGATCATGCCTCGCAGCAAGACACAGATTATTCAGGAGGATTTTTATAACCACCTACTCCATATCCTACATGCATCCTTGGGGACAAAAGAATACTTGTCCTACATTTCAACCCTCGGGAGCAAACAAAACAAAAACTACATTCAGAATGAATTAAATTGTGCAGATCCACAGGCTGTGCGGGGAAGAGGAACGTGGGTAGGAAAATGGTCAAAAACAGGTGATATGAGCAGCGAGATGAGAAATTACTGTATTTTTTCTTCCCCTTTAATCAAAGTTACATTAAGAGCTTGCAGCCAAAAAAAAAAAAAAAGAATGTAACCGAGAGAGCAAGGTCAAATGTGTCTGCTGCTTAATCTACGCGTTTGTGCACAAACATAAAACATCGGCCTGAAGGAAACTTTCTGTCTCTTCTCAATGGTTTCTAAAATTAGTTTTGACCACAAAGATGATGCCTTATAGCTCTACAGCCTCTACTGTCTGAACTCAGGTTATGTCGAAAAAAAAGGTTATGTCAAAAAAAATATCACATGCCATTCAGCCAGCTTTTCTTATCCCTACAACATGTAGAGTTAATGCTTATAAGCTTTGTGCATGTCAGGTTGAGTGTGAATAAGGCTGAACATTGTAACCTGCTACCTATTCAAAGTCTTTTTTCATCCATGGATAAAAAAAAGGAAGCTTGATTCTTTTGTAGCCATCCTTAAAGTAGTTCAGGAACTCTTTATCACCGTTCAGGTCCATAGCAGCTTTAAGACACTGGTGTGTTTCCTTTTCTAATTAAATTGAGGCCAGCTCTTATTAAACATGCCTCTATGTATGTCGGCACCGTAAAACGAGTAGATCTCTGCAGAATCCTCACTCTTTCTGCAACCACTTTTTCAAACCCAACACATTTTATTTTCAGATCGGCCACCTCCTGTAGCTGAATCAAAAGCTGCTATATTATAGCAAGAGATTTAATCAGCAGGTTACACCAAATCTGGTTCTCCAAGTAGTACAAAAATAAACCCAAAGCATTGCAAAGGTATTGATATTCCTTAAAACGTTTCATATTTTGTCATTTTGCAACAACACTCAGTGAATTTTATTGGGATATTTTGATGTCAATTTGACAAAGTAGTCCATAATTGTTCATTTTTTTGAACAATTGAGATAAAGGATCTCTTCTTTGGGGGAGTCCTGGTGAAAACGGTAAAACACGTAATCTGGAATTTAAGGAAATTTTCATAAATAATAGTTTGATGTGGCAGACGTACTCAGCCTTTTGACCTGTGAAAGACCAAACCCACTGCTTTCAGCTCATGTAATTAGTAAATGGAGTCCATCTGCTTATTGTTCATGGAGGCTGTGGAGGAGCGATAGAGGTCTGCAGCCTGGGTGGGATGATGTGTTGACCGGACAACCATTTATTGAACCTAAAACATATTTTATTTTTATACAACAGTGGGACAAATGAGACCATTAGAAGTCCTGACTCTAGTTTGCCACAACTAGAGACACTTTAAACATGCAGAAGAAAATATCTGGTAAACATTTGTGTTTTTTGGTTTATGTGCAAATTGCTACATGCAGCTGAAAAGTAACAATGTGCATCATCCTGAAAAAAAAAAAAAAAAAATTTCCAAAGTTAAACATGGTGGCGACAAGGCTATGTGGATGCAAATCTTTAACTGGGTTCAACTTCCAGCTGGACAAGGATACAAAAAATACTGAAGGAGCTATAATTGAATGGTTTAGTTCAAAGTATATTGAAGGGTCCAGTCAAAGTCCATACCAAAATCCATTGAGCTATTCGTATCATGGCTAGAAAGTTGCATGCTATGGATGCTCTTCATCCAATCTGACTGAGTTTCAGCTAATTTGCACAAAAGAAACAACAAAAACTTCCAGGTTCTAGATGTGAAAAGCTGTTAGAGACATAACCAAGAGAGAAATGGAAATGTTTTCACTGCTTTGTGTTGGTCTGTCAGATAAAAATCCAAATAAGATACAGTGAAGTTTGAGGTTATAATGTTGCAAAACGTTAAATAGGTCAAGGAGTAAGTCCTGTCAAGCAGCTATGTGGCTCTACTTTGTTTGTATTTTCACCACATACAGTAGAAATCCTTGACAGGTCTGTTGAGGATAAAATGAGAATTCATGCCTTTAACCCCTATAACCCGAGGACCCACCGGTGGGTCC
>NW_015113420.1:67970-69208 GCF_001443285.1 Poecilia latipinna | reverse complement strand
TAATCTCACTATTTCAGAAGAGCAAGAATTAACTCATTTATTGGTATTAAATAAGACTTTCCTGAGCTTCTGGGGATGATAATATTTTACGTTTCTTGAGTACTGAGCAGAAAAATGGCCTTTAGCTGCTAGCAGCAGTTACCATGTAACCTATTTTAATCCACAGTTGGCTTGGTGCGCCTCCTATTTGCCACGACACGGAGTGTGAATGAAGAAAAATGTTCTGCTGAACAAATGGAGTCATCATCCCTTTAGAGTTTGAAATAAATGGGTCAGGTTTGCATTGTGACCTGGATTCTATATCTAAGCCGTTTAAAGCAGGGGAACACCATGACAAGACATCAAACAATACTCAAGAGGAAGCCTTGCGCTACATTCACTAATTATTCTCGAGGTTTCATGGGCAAATGTGTAGAAAACTGCTTCTTTTTTCATCTCCACTCACCTCATATAGATGTAACTGGCTCTGGCCTCTGCATAGCTCTTTGTAGCTTGTTGTGAATTCACCAATGAAATCGTGACTGTGGGAAAAAACAAAACACAAAACGTGTGTCATGAGGACGATGAATGTAGTGAAAAAAAAAAAAAACACAGCCTAACCCTACTAAAACACAAACTTTCTAATATTTAGTCTGTAAATTATTTTCCAATACTGGTAAAACTAATAGCAGAAATAGAAATTCAGGTTTAAAGCTATTTCATAAACAATCATAACATGGAGTGACAAAGCATAGATGATACTCTACAATAAGAGTTTTACAAGTTGATGTTGATCATTACCTCCCATCTCTGTCCCAGTCATACACCTCCGCCTTGATTGTCCTGTGAAGACACCACAGCAAGACAAAAGAGTTCATTTCCATAACGAGCTCCAACTTTGATGCCAGCAAGAAGGTACGGTATTTATTCAAAACAATATGTATTTTTTATGGATAATGGGTAAAACTGAAACTCTTAACAATCACATCATCTTGTTGTTTCTGTGCCAGACAAGTAATCTGTTATGTTTTCCACCTACAGCTAATGCATACACAACATTTAAGATTAGAATATTATATCAGACCAATGAAAATAATCTGAATACAGCAAAGGTTGTTATTTCCAAAAGGTGCTTCCAGTCTCACAAACAAGCCTCATCGAAACCCATATTCTGATTGACGGAGTATGACTGTGTTAGCCTGAGAGGATTTGAGAAGAGTAAAGAAATGCTGTCTCCATCCTTTTGAGCTGAAACGGGG
>NW_015113420.1:0-64658 GCF_001443285.1 Poecilia latipinna | reverse complement strand
AGAAAAAAATGATGGCCTCCGCCTGCGCGTGGGGGGGGGGGGGGGGGGGGGGGGGGGGGGAGAAGAGTATCAGGATGCGTCCCTCAGCCTCCCGTTAGCTGCTGTCAATCATGTCTCAGTGGGTCCAAAAGAAGACGGGATGACAGAGAGCCGCCC
This sequence comes from Poecilia latipinna, assembly GCF_001443285.1. NCBI lineage: Eukaryota > Metazoa > Chordata > Actinopteri > Cyprinodontiformes > Poeciliidae > Poecilia > Poecilia latipinna. The sequence goes on along the minus strand of NW_015113420.1, from coordinate 64,502 downwards.
TGAACTCATTCTGTCTGAACTGTTTACCCACATTATAAAGTTGTTTAATCCAATCTTTTTATTGTGAATCTTTTCTCTAATTACTGCTTGAACATTCAGTCCGAATCAGAGTAGGAAAAAGTTAATTTTTTGAGAGATTTTCGACACCATGGGAGAAACTACTAATGCATGTTGACACTACGGATAACTTCAGGCTGGTGATGAGTTGGCATTGAAATAGTTATCGGTTCCAAGAAGAGACTTAGAGCACCTCCTTAGCTTCAGTTGCAGTCCCCAATCAATTTCGCTCTCGTATTGCTCGCTGGAGTAGAAATGAGAGCGATTCCACTTTCTGATCACTAATGGAGCCAAGTGATTACAAGAGTTTTATCAGATTCGCAAAGCAAGATGTGATTGCAGAGAGCAGAGTGTGCTTCCTCCTTATTATTGTCATCTTGTCATTATCTTGATTTTTACTGTAGAAAAACATGAGAAACATGGAACAAAAGTAACATGAAGTATTTAATCCACAGTGCCTTGCAAAATTATTCATAAGCCTTCAACCTTTACACTTGTTGTTTGCACGTGTATCCAGGATCTTTAGTCCAACATCCAAGTAGTAAAATTCAGTGAAACTAAATACCTTTTTAGAAGTAATGTACTTTGAAAATGAAGTATAACTGTGTGAAAGCGTCAGAGGGGAAAGGAGAGCTGTCAGCATCATGAAGACACATCGGTCATAAATAAAGCTGTGGAGAATTTTTATTAAAAAACAATAACCAAACTCAGCATTTGAAATTGGAAAGAGCAAGACATGGCCGGCCACACAAATGATACAAGCAGTGATGAGGCCCATGATAACTCTGAAGAAGCTTCAAAGATTCACAGTTCATGTGGGAAAAATCTTTATTGTAAATTCTATGAATTTGCCCTTTTTGTACGCGTTGAAAGACGAAAGCCAACGTTGAAAGAAAGCTACGTGAAGTCCCGTCTGCAGTTTGAGTGGGGGAAACAACAAAGAAGGTGCTGTGATAAGATCAGGCCAAAATTTATCCAACAGGGACTTAGGAAGCTGGTCAAAGTTTATGGGAGGTAAATGGAGCTAAATCCAGCACCAAAAAGTATGTTCAAGGTGGCATAAATTATAATAAAAAATAAATCGTGCTTTGGTTGAGGTTCACCTTCCAGACAGACATACAACCTTAGACAACCAATTTGTCCTAAAAGAAAAAAAGCATAAAAATATATATTTTTAAACAGGATCACTAAGAGAAAATTACATTTTAAACTGAATTTTAAATGGTGCTAACTAAATTCAGAACAGGAAAAACCCACAGCAGGCCAAACTATCAACATTTGATGATAAAAGTGAGTAGAGCCTAAATTGCTAGGGGTTTCTTTTGCTGCATAAAGCCTCAAAGGGAATCAGACATCTTTCATGCCTCTGCTCCATCTGTCTGACCCAATTAGTTTCTCCGGACAGGTGAGCAGAGGCAGGATCGAAACATCGAAACGGGGAACCTTCGTTGACACCTGGTGTGGTGAAGAGGGCAAAGTTTAACATGTTCTTCTTCACTCTCATGAATATCTGCACCTACACACCTTGATGATTCGACACACACACACACGCACGGACATACGATGTCGGGCTCTTCTGTTTATCCCAACCCACTGTCCGCATACACAGAACAACAAGTGCAGCCACTCTCCCTCACTATCTTTGTTTATCCTCTTATTTCTTATTTTGCTGTCGAAACTCCTACTGCTGCTCGGGTGCTTTGCAAGGCGACGGTTTGCCATGAAAAGAAGCAGATAAGATGGAAGATGCTGCTGCCAATAAGAGATGTGAAATGCTGAAAGGTTTCCACTGTTTGTGGGTGACTGAATGAGCAGATGGGGAGAAGGAGGATTTGCAAAGAGAGAGAGAGAAGCCATTATTGAACAGTGAAGCAGGAAAATTGACTCAACCTTGAATTTGATGCATTTCTCCATTTACTATTAGAGATGCATCGATCAGAAGATTTCCAATCACTTCTGTGTCTTTCAGTCACTGGAAATTAACAAATTCAATAAAGTCCTCCAGATTTTTTTGACCTTTATGCTTCAAATGAAGGTCCTGGACCCTCTGCTACTGAGAGACGATTGCTTGCTCGAGGCGTGGATACAGTTAAAGTTTTACCTAATTTCAATCGCGGATATAATGCTCACGATGAAGTTTATCTGAAGTTGCCAGCGCTGTAAACAACCATCCTCCGGTGCGAAAGGAGAAGTGCTGAGCTGAATGAAATGACTGTTAATGTTAATTACTGAACGTCTTTGTTCACTTGCTCTGCTTCCGATGCCAAAACTGCAGGAGGAAAATCAAATCAACATCATCGTTCACAACTTCTCCTGTTCCCTGATTGGCCCGGTTGAAATTCTACTAAAGAAATCAAGCTCAATGGGAGAAAGCATGGACAGGGCATTGAAGGAAGATTAGAATCAAGTGCAATTGCGTAGAAAAGCAATTGCTAGGCTAGGACAGAGATATCACTACAAATAAAACCCGACTAAAAATCCCAGCAAGATCTAGAGAAACTCATCCAGGCATTTATCTTTAGTCGCACTGATGACTGCAACAGCGTCCTTATAGTTCTGCCTAGAAAATCAATCAGACAACTGCTGCTGATCCAGAACGCTGCTGCCTGTGTTCTGACTAAAACCAGGAAGATGGAGCACATAACACCAGACCTAAAGTCCCTACACTGTAAAGCTCCCTGTAGCTCAGAGAACAGACTTTAAAATACATCTGCTGTTGTTGTATCAAACTTCCAGACCCCTCAGGTCTTCTGGTTCTGGTCTGCTCTGCATTCCCAGAACCAGAACGAAACATGGAGAAGCAGCATTCAGCTTCTGTGCACCACAAATCTGGGACAAACTTCCTGAAAACTGCAAAACAGCTGAAACACTGAGTTCCTTTAAATCCAGACTTAAGACACACCTTTTTAGAGTTGATTTTGAAACATTATAAATGAAACATTGATAAACATTCTGGTGTGTAATAATGCCATCAGACAAAATGTTATGTTTGGATTGTCGACTGTGTCTTCTATGACTATATTTTATGATGTAAAGCACTTTGAACTGCCTTGTTGCTGAAATGTGCTATACAAATAAACTTGATTGATTGATTGATTGATTGATTGATTGATTGATTGATTGATTGATTGATTGATTGATTGATTGATTGATTGATAAGATATGTCATGCAAGATGAGTTGCATGACATATTGCTTTCTCGAACTTTACATCGACATTTTCAGCTGTCTTCATCATCTTCAACTACTATAATTAGCACGAATAGCTGTCAATTGTTTTCCAAGCAGACCCTGTTTGCTAACTTTGCTGCTGTCAGCACAACCTATTAGCGTGTAGCTGTTATGCATTCACTGATCAGTAGAAAGGGACCATTTTTAGTTTTCAACGACTCCATAACACATCAGGGCTGGTGAAGGAAATAATCGGATGATTTTAGTCATTGGTGTGTTTAAATTATGTGGATCACAACAATGTGAAAGTTGGGTTTTGCTTAAAAACTCAGAACTTTGGGGTTTGTTTGAGTATGTGTGTATTATTGAACATCAACTGTGGGAGACCAGCCAACCTACCTTTCATAGTCCCCGTTGCAGAGTGCTCTGACAGGGATGGAAAAGGGCTCCCACACAGGATTCAGGGTGTTCTTCACCACCTCAGTCTTGTGACAAATGGTAAACCTGGAGAAAAAGATCAACAGAAACTTACAACCCTGGAGGAGCACAGAGCTTCAAAACAAAACCAGGACCTAGAAAGAATCTCTCCACAGCAGCTTTGCTGTGTTCGAGACCAATTCTGTCCGCATGCATCTGTACGCAGCCGAGTTAAAAGAGGCCTCGGTATGAAATCTTTTGTACTCGACTCCTTTCATCTTGAATCTTTACGCACATCAGCCTGGCTTTAATCCCAGCACAGAGAAGCAGAATCCAGATGCAAACTCACGTGCCATCCTCGTTACTTCTATAGAAGACCATGAAGGGGTCTGACTTTCCAAAGAAGTCCTTTTTATCCAATTTGTTGGCACAGAACTGCATGGTGGCATAATCCTACAAAGGAAAAAACCACAGCGAGAGTAAAGGACATTGTAAATCCGTTCTTTTGCCTGTGTCCCTCCTGTTGTTTGTTTATACATGCTGTTTGCCAAGATATAAAAGCACTGAAGCACCAAATAACGGGCAAAAAATGCCAACTGAATTCTAATAGGAGCAGAGCAAAACCAACCACTGGGTTCTAGTTTGTGAAAATGTACAAATGCATTCATTACCATTTTTTTTATTATGCAACTCTTGCATCGAAAATACCTTTTGTGCTCAGTATAATAATAGTAACGATGTGAGGCACAGAAACGGATTCTAAAACCTCGTACATGCAGTAATAGGCTGGGAGCTGCATATGAGGCTACAGCCAACAATACACCAGAAAGGCTGGTATTATTATAATTATACTCATTTAGGCACCGATTCATTGTTCATTGCTGGATTAAGGACAATCTCTTTGCCTCCCAGCTCTCTTGATTCCTGATAGTTTCTCTATATTCTAAATATTAGTTTGCATTCCAGGATGATAAAGTGTTGGACGCTTAAATGATCACATGAGGAAAAAAGTGACCTCATTGATGGTCACTAACAAACTTCAGCTCATCACTATTTAAGCTTTGATAAGAAACCAGTCAATTAATACATTTCAAGGCAGGTAAAATCCTAAAAATGAAAGTTTTGTCTTAAATAAGATATATTTCACACACGTTTCACATAACTCTGGTGTCACCTAATATTTTTTTCTATATTTTTGAGCATCATTTGGCTCTTTTCAGATAACGTCAAATTAAACCAGACATATTTATAATTGCTACCACTTTAAAACACTCCCATACCTCTGACTTTGTGCATGTGTGACGGCTCAATGTGGATTCTTTGTTCAGCCTGACTACTAATTAAACCCAATGAAAATTACATACAACTGAATATGTCATTAATATCATTTTAAAACAGGTAAAAATTGACCACAGTGGGATTTTTCAACACCATCAGTCAGAATGAAAAAGTTGGATGAAACTTCTGCAAGACACACTTTTCTGAAACGTTCCCATATCATCAGCCAACAAAACTATTTTCCTCAAAGTCTTGCAGGCGTTTAAATATTTGTTGAGATCTTCAGTGTTATTTTTTTAGCTCAATATTTTTCGCATAGTAACTCTCCCATGGCTGCTGTTGTCTCTTTCTTCTTGTTGAGTCACAGACAATGAACTTTTACTAAGACAATAAAATCTGCTTTAGATGCGACTCTGGGTTCTTTGCTGACCTCTTTATGAGACATCTGTGTACCATTAGAATAATTTTGGTTGGCCGGCCGCTCCTGAGAAGATTTATTAGTGTTTAATGTTTTGTTTTCCATTTGTGGATAATGTCTCTCACTGGGGTTTAGTTACGTCTTAAAGCCTCAGAAATAGTTTTACAACCCTTTCAAGAATGATGAATGTTTTTGTCTATTCTTCAGTTACTTTAGATCGGAGCATGCTTTGAGTTTTTTGACATTTCTTAGACTTTGTCAAGTTTTCAAATTGTTATTAGGTTACTGTCTAGTAACGTCTTACTAAACGGTGGGTGTGTCCAGTGAAACTGAACTTAGCTTTTAAAAAAAAAGGCAAATCAAAGTTAATTCCTAATATTACAGGGACCGATTCCTTTGTCATTCATGGTTACATTGGTTTGGATGGGTATTTTTCTCCCTTTATAAAGTGAATCATAATCTAAAAATGGTATTTTGTCTGATAACATTTGTTTGATGGTCTAAATCATTCACCTGTGACAGATAAGCAAAACTGAAAAAGAAAGAAAAGAGTGCACATTATCTTTTAAGGACCTGCAGTTTCACTATTTCAATTGAATAAAATAAACATTTTATTATCATTGTGATGTATGGGTTGCACTCGTATTTCTTTAAGACACGCTGGGAAACATTCGAGAATAAGTGCTTCTTGCATACAGGGATGTAAGAGCTGCTATTTTTACCATGCACGTCCACAGGCTTCTAGCTTTTGATGCTGCTATTTGATCTGAATCAGCAATGTGCTGAACACGGCCTCTATCGATTGCTTTGACCCACATCAGTGCGGCACGGTCCGTCTGTGACCTACCTCACACTAACCCCTATCATATCCCTCAGACGCAGACGCAGCACCGACCCGACTGCTCTGTTGAGGCAACTGCAGAGAGAAAAGAGTGAATTCCCATCCTGCACGAAAACACTTCGGAGTATCCTGCTCAAAACGAGCTAACTTCGTTATCTTATTCTTTTGTTCCAATAATAGTTTTTGATTTTTCAAATCAGCACAGATTATGGCGTAATAGAGAAAAGCTCATTAAAACAGCCCATGCTGTCAGCTGAAGTGGCTGCTGTTCATCTGCTTTCATTTCCTTGCGTCATTTTCAATTATTATCATCGTTTTTTTAAACCACCAGGCAAAAACGGTAGGGGGAGTGCTGATAGGAACCAAACCTATGGAGAAACCCACTGCGCTTTTTAAAACCTAAACTATGTCAAGCTGTCCCTTGGTGGCTTCTCGCAAGAACATCTTATTTCACATGTTCCCATTTGGTCTATTTATACAAATAATGCAACATAGCAAAAGAGTTTGCTTGTGTCGGTTGCCGAAGCCCTTTGGAGCTGTCCAAAACCCACCGTGCAACAACCCTGATGCAACCTCTACAATCAAACTATCATGGCAACAGTGCGCCTTAAGCCCTCATTAGGTGCAAGTAACACATACCCACTTTGGTGCTGTGCAGTGTTCCCTCATTAAGTGAGGGGAAAAAAAGCAGAACATTCATTTCAGCCACTGAGGTTCAGCAACAGCAGCAGCAGCAGGGGAATACAGAGTGCAGTCTGCATGCTTTTCTCTGCTTTATCCAGATAGCGCCGCACAGGATAAGTGGCAGAGCGATGCTCCCTGTCAGTTTCCCCAAAGTGGGGCTCTCCTTTCAAAGGGCCACAAAGCAAGTCAGACAAAACCTGAATGCATGTTACATAAGCTTCCATGGCGTCTTCAGGACAGCAGAGTGCAGTGAATCACCCGGCGAATCACGTGCCAAAGCATTATGTGGACATTAACGCAGCTCTTTTGTGTGTTTCACGCATCAATCCATTTCCTCTGTTTGCATTTGTCTGTGATGAATAAAAGACAGAAGACGAGCATTTCTGCAAATGTGAGGATGAGTTTGGTTCATGAAAGCACAGAGCGACATTTGACTATCTGAATTCAGTGCAAAACTGGAAGTATTTGCATAAGAAAAACACCTGACATAATCATAATCATTCAGAAAATAGGATTTAGTGCAGGGATATACAGTAATTCATGTTTTTATCCTCCATGATTGACTTTCTGGTGTTGCTTTATTCATAAAGACAAATGGATACAACTGAGAGCAAGCCTCCCATAATGCAGAAGTATTCATATTCCTTTAACGTTTTTACGTTATGCAACCACAGGCATCTTGGGGGATTTTATATAATCGATAAGCAAAAGCAGTAAATGATTGTGATGCAGAAGTAATAAAAAGTCAGCATTTTAATACATTTTTTGTAGTAATAAAACTTTGGAAATTATATGTAGCCAACTTTACTGTGATACCACGAAATAAAATTCAGTACAACCAGTGGTTTCAAAAGTCACCTAAAAAAGTAAATAAAACCTGTGTGAGTAATTAACTGTCAGTATAAATGCAGCTGTTCTGTAAAGGTCTAAAAAGTGTTTGGTAAAGTTTCAAATTGGGGTTACCTTATGAAACAATTTTTATATAATACACCGAAACATTATTGGTACATTATAATGTTTCAATAAAATCCCAAACCTAAATCCAACTGAGAATCTGCTGTAAGGTTGATGTTTAAACACACAGACCGTCAAATCTGACTGCATGGGTAAAATTGGTAAAGACATAATTCAAAAGACTAGAGGCTGTTAATGTACCAATGATTTATCTAAAACAAATCCGTACAAAATACTATTACATTTTGGGCTTAATTTAATGTGACAACATTTGAAAAATTGAAGGGAATACACACATTCCTTTTCAAGGTGGCGCTGTTGTTTGTAAAATATGTATGAATTATATCTCTTACTATGTGCCTAATATTTTTATTAGCAATATCCTTGAGAATAAAGCTAAGTATCTGCTTTTCTACCATATGAATCCTGCATTGAACTTTCCTTAAATTCTCTACTTGCTATGCCTAATCCATTTGTGGTGTGCGCACTGTGGTTTCCAGCTGGAATATGCAAAGAGGTTTTCTTAAAACTTAAACCAGAAGGAGCTGCAGAGAGACCAGGAGGAAGATCTGAGAGGAAGCCAACCGCCGCTCATATGTACAGGAGGAAACGGCAGCCAGGAGGAAGTCTTTGATCCATGCAAAGCCTGTTGCTCTGTCTAATGATACCTGGCAAATTCACCACAAAGGCTCAAGCCAACCCTGCAGAACTTCCCACTCCGCTCAATTTTTCCTTAAATAAGAGCTGCAGGCAAAGCAGTACCTCAGCTGCCGACTTATTGGTCACAGGCGGATTAATTGATAAACACCGTCCAGATGGACGGCAGGAATCCTAAGCCATCGCATTTTGGTCATGTGGGACATCGCCCGACAGCAGCATCTTCACATCTACTTATCTGTCTTTTATTCTAACTGCGCTCTCTCAAGCTGCCGAGGTAATAATGTCTTTCAGGGTTAAAAATCTGTGCAAACAGGGCAGGTCTGGAGTGGCGCATCTTTCCATCCCTAATTGGCCAGAAACAGTCATTTGTACCGGTAATGATCATTTGCATTTATATTACTAATTCGCCTCCTGAAGAGGCGCTTTGCACTGATGTTGCTAACCACCATCATTGCAGACGCAACGCACCTCACGGAGGGCCCTTCAATGAGCAAGAGCGCCGACACATGAGCGTAACAGGGCAGCTTATAGTGGCAGGTTCATTATCTGCATCAATCTGATCTGCCTCTTCCTAACAGAAGACTATTTAAAACAAAGTCAGACAAGTCAAGTCAGGTAAAACTGCAGTCAAACTCCATGAAAGTACAAGTGAATTAACATAGCTTTGAACTCTCAGAGTATTACACGTTATGTGGTGCAATAAAACACGTATATGGTCACTTAGTGGGTTACTGTACAGCCTCTAAGGGAGGCCCAGTAGTGCTGCCCAGAATATCTTACTGCTCTCTGCTGCTATGCTGGCACAGCCATAATGCTGTTATTTACTATCTTCATTTGGCACTGAGGAGAGGAAGCCAGCGAGTATTACCGGACACTGGTTATTAATGTGGACTCGTGGATTAACACCACACAGCAGAGTAAAGGCCCAATTTAGTGATTGGAATAAAGGCGGTCTCATTAAATAACAATTCATGCTTGTAGCATACTCACTAGGTACACAATTTGCAAATGACAAACGCGTTCGCTCGGCAACACGGCGTATCCTGCTCATTTAATGAGAACATTTATGATACGATACATCTCACCGACGGCACAGATATGAAACATCCCGCTTCACAAAGGCGTGTGGGCAAACATGCATTCGCACCACTTTGTGTGTCATATTAAAGCCTGATATGCCTTTGTTTAGGTGGACGGATAAAAAAAAATAAAATATCTCATTTATTAAAAGCATTTATTGTAAAAGAAATTAGAAAGTAAACGGGTCAAAACTTTTTGGACTTACTCTGCAGTTTCCAAGCTCTTCAGCTGATAAGATTATGGTTCCACATGTCTTCCCAGGTATGCCCCTGTGGGGGGAAAAACAAATCATTTAAACTTTTAATAAAAGCAACGATCCACTGCGCACCCTTAAATTTTTATCGTAGCACAATCTTCCCAACAAATTCTTCAGAGTAAAATCTGACATAGAGTTATAATTTCCAGGGACAGGTTTCACTTTTTCTTGTAGTTCTGACTTCTTTATTCTTTTTTTGTTAAAAAGTTTAGGGATTTTTTTCCTACACATTATCGTAAATTACTATTACCCTAGTTCAGCTATAATTTTGAAGCTTTTAAGAGTTGCTTGTGTTTATCTTCGACTTATCTAGCAGCAAATCGAAGGGTCTCTGCCCAGATGTGTTTTCATATCTCACCTTGTTCAGGGACTTTCTTGTAATATGTCAGCTAAATAATATACGAGTCAATTTATACAGATTTATTGCACATTTTTCTAACACTTTTATGAGGTGACTTGCCATATTTCAGCACTTCATGCACTTGTGAATAATATGTGAACTAAATTTAAGTGAACGCAGAACAAAATGGATTTTCAATTTATCAATCATACAGTAGCTCTCCCGCTGCTGACATCCTGTCATCTTTTTAGAGTAAAGAGGGAAATTACATGCAAGTCCTGCTGTGGCCTTAGCTGGAGTCCAATCATTAAAAGGTCAAACTTGCTGCGGATCCTCGTCAAGCTGTGACAGCTGACGTGGCTGTCACCTAACGCTGGATTCTGTCCGTCTGAACCAGAAGCAGTTTGTCGCTGCAGCAACAGAGGCTTGCGTTGCAAACAAAAGCTCAAACTTTCAGCATCTAAACATTCAAGAATGGGTTAGACAAAGAAGGCCATTAGGAAAGCAAGAGTGCTTTTCTCCCTGCACAAGAAATGTTGCCGTTCCTGCTGGTTTTACAGTTCCAGCTGATTCCACTGCTGTTTCTCTCAATATCCAGTCCTGTAAAACATCTAGTAAAACGCACCATTAAAGTAAATCAGCTCTCTAAGGCGTCGAGTTTGATCAATACCTCTACATAGATCCTGCATCCAAAGGATCCAGCTTTAAGTGCTGCACTATCTTTGTGGAGGAAATGTGTGAAGTAAGGCAGCTGTAGTCGGAGGGCAGACATATTTAATTCTCCCGCTCTATCTTTTAAGGTCCGCGGAGACTCCACTCAAGGTGAATTAACTTTCCTTGAATTATCGATGTTTCGCTCCTCCGACCATTCGCACATCAAAGAGTCCGTAAAATGCCCGGCGATAAACCCAGTAAACACAGCAATAGAGGCCAACTTATCTCCTTATAAAATCAAAGCAATGGCCAGCACTCCCATCAAACCGGGAATTAAAATCAAGTGAACGTTCAAGAATCGGGGTCGAGACGAACCACTCTGCCGCTGATAAGTGAGCAGGTACCAAGGGGCCGATGGTCTTTTAAATTAGTCATGGATTATTGAACACCACGTTTTCTCCGGCGCCTTCTTGTTAAAATGTGAAGAGCAAGCACAAGCTGAGCGCATAAATAAGTTCCTTATTTGCTGACGTGTCCGGCATGTGACTCTTTGCAGGTTTCCTTACGAGATTGGACGTTTGGTGATGTGAAAGCTCTTGCACTAAACAGACCTCATTCTCTCCACATTCATTCACTGACAAAACTTTGGGGAGGAAAACGATGATGATGATGATGATGAAACGGTTTGAAATGCAAAGAGGTGGTCTTGCTTTCTGTTCATGAACAGGGTGAATGCTAAGAGGAGCTGAGGGAATCTACGCAGCTGCACATCGGAGCATTTGAATATGTATTTGAATCCTAACCCTAACCCTAACCCCTAACCCTAACCCTAACCCACATCAGAGCAGAACATTCAAGAACAGCAGAAAGTCTACGCATCGAAATGTGTGTCTGCAAATGTCTAAGCTCACTTTCTTAGTAAAAATCCCGATTCGTGAAATTTGGACATGGGACAAAAAATAACAGTAAATCATGAAGCAGTTAATATATACTTTAAGAATCAAGAAGAACGTACCTGAGGAATTGACACCTAATTTAAGGCAGTAATGTGTTTCAGAAGGTGCCATAATTTTGAGGCGCTGCAACGCTCGACACCATTTGCATTGCTCCATAATTCATACAGTCACTCCTGTTTGCACCCAACAGACTCTGTGCCATATGGTCCTGACCAACCCAATGCAAAACACCAACGCGCACAATGTTTATCGATTCCGCCTGAAGGCCTTAGCGTGCCTCGTGTTTACACTCGGAGCAGCTTCACGTCTGCCGTCACCTTTCAGAAGAAATTCACGACATCAAACAAATCCTCGCGAGGAAGACAGACAGGAGAAGACAGGGATGAAACAGGACCTCGTGGTACAGCATCGTCCTTCATCAGCAAAACAAGCAACAGGAAGAACAGCTGTCATGCTTGTCAGTAATGCTGAAACAGAAAGGTAGCTGCAGCCGTCCTGACAGGGTCTCTGTTTGATGAAGTGAATCGAAACAGATCAAGCAGCATATTTCAGCTCATTGCAGTCTCCTGCAAAACCTTTTTTTTTTTTTTTTTTTTGAGATTGTACAAAGAAAACTTGTGCTCTCTTTTAGCCCAGCAAGAGCACGAGCATGATAATAGTCATTAATGTTGCAGGTATTCCGGTTCGGCACGAGGCATCTATAATTTTCCCACCAGAGGTCGTTCGCAAAGCAACTGTTATTTACAAAGTCTCCGTTTTCCGTTCCCTGACGGCATGGGGCTGAGATAGATGGAGGTGGGTGAGTTTAAAGTCCAAAGAGGGAAAAGGAAGCTATTGATGATGCAGTTCACACCAGGTCATTAGGATGAAGAATGGTCTTGATATTTAACAGCCCAGAAACGTGTCACGCATACAAAAGTGAGGGCGGATCATCCTCTCGATGAGATGAGTGAGAATCCGACAAAAAGAAAATTATCCTTTCACGCTGCAGTTGTTGCTGGGTTTGCTTTTTTATGTTTGGTTCTGAAATGGAATAAGAGCAAAAAGCATTAGTTTTGTAATTTTACACTCAAGTAGAGATGAGCTTATTAAATATATTGTTTTGTGGGGTAGGCGCAATTGCACTAGGAAATAACAGGAGAAAATGATTTGATTGTTTTATTTTCCTAAAAGAAATTAGTGATTGTTCTGGGCAGCGACTGGATAACAAGCAGAATGTAAACAGAACCGTAAAAAAAAAAACAGTGTTTTATAAGGCTCGACGAGCTCTTTGGGATGAAGCATGTGATTCTGTTTTCTCCTGTTGGTTAAATTAATGTTTTAGATTCTCAAACTAATTTTAATGTTAGACTATTTTTGAGTAGATACAAAATATAGGTTTCAAATTATGGTTTTCTTTTATGGAAGGGGATAAACAATCCAACTCAACATGAACCTCATGTGCCATTCTTGGTGAAAACCAACCTGAGTTGTAATATCTGGGGAAAGAAAATCTCTTTGGGTACAGATTTTCCCCAGTCTTTTATGCCAAATTGTTTTAAATCAGCCCCATTTCACTTTTTTTCCCATGTTTAAGGTGATATTCATTTGGCAGGCCACTCAGAAATCTCTCTTTTTTAAGTATTGTCAGTGATGGATTAGCTGGTGTGCTTTGGATGACTGCACAAGTTTAAATCTCAAACTGATGGCCTGATATATTTTCTGGTACAGAGAAAAGCTGAATTGTGGCATGTAGGTCCTAAAACAGCAAAGCAAGCCTGGTGCATCGGATTAGCACCGTTATGTTTGGCTGCTTCTCTCGTTTGTTTTGTTTTTGTTTTGTTTTTTTTTGTTATTTTCAAACCAGATGTGACAGGACACACCCCTTCCAAAAAGTTTCAGATTTGTGTGATAAGAGTACAGAATATGGATATTTACAATGTTTTGACGGAAAACGTGAGACTCATTTTCTGTGTCCTGTTTGGTAATTTAGCTTATGACTCTCCCATGGAGGCCATTTTTTGCTCAGCGTCTTTCTTATTGCTGAACAAAGAACACCGACCTCAACTGAGGCCTGCAGGGTTCAGATGTTGCTCTGTGTTTTGTGACTTCCTACATTAACCCTCTTGGTTCTTTTGGTAAGATGGCCACTGCTGGGAAGGTTAACCACTGTTCAAAATTGCTTTGTAACTCTTTCTATATTAATGAAGTGATTTGCTTCCAATCACTTCTTGAATTTCTTCAGATGCATCATCATGCTTTTTGAGAACTTTTAGCCTTCTTCATGCTATCAGGCAGGTACTAGCTAAGATATTCCTTAATTTTACAGCTAATCAGGCCTGAGTGTGTCTACTCAAAAAGAACCAGTGAAATGAAAGCAATTGTGGTTAATTCATGACTTAACCAGTGGACTAGTTAGCTTTTACTTTGGGTCAAGTTGGTCTGGATAGCTTTTTTTTCCCCCTTAGAAAATGAAACTATAATTTGAAAAGTTCATTTTTATTTATTCTGGTTATTTTTGTCTGATGCTACAGTTTGTTTGACAATTAAAAACTGTCTGTGTGACAAAAGAAAAAGAAAAAATGGGGAAATCATAACCAACATAGCACTATCATGAAATCAAACCGTTTTGAGTAGATTCAGAGAGCAACAAAAAGGCGACAGCAGCTGATTTGACTTTGTGCCACTGTAAATGTTTGGGGCAGTGGGCAGATCATAGCTGAACAGAATTAGAGAGGGTTCCCAAAACTCTGTGCGGGTTTAAATGGGATTACGCCTCTAATCCCCCTGATCTACATACCTCGATAAGCATTCATAATCCCTCACCTCTACAGGATTATAAAAAAGATGATGAAAAGTGCGTTGACTAATTCTAAATGGCACCAGAGGATACGAGCGGTGGTTCTCGGAGAGGAAAAGAGCGCGGCTCCACTCTGGTAATACAAGATGAGCTCCTGTTTGTGTTTCAGGAAAGGTAACAGCCGGCAGCATCCTGCGTGAAAGCACTTTGAACGTTTGGCAGAATGAGCTCAAGCCAAGTAAGAAGAAAATGTAATACGAAGGAGAAGAGAGACGTAAAAATATGAAAACAACAAATTATGGTTTGTTTGTTGTTTCAGGTACGATGCACATAAACAAATTCATTCCGTTTGTAGTTTTTCTCAAGTTTTCAAACTACAACCACAAACTTGAGATTATTTTAAATGAACTTTAAATAGAACAACTGCAAGTAGGAGAAACTGAAGAAAACCTACATGGTCAGGTAGAAATCTGAACGCATTCATTTGTAATCAGCCCTCTATAATCTGATACCCCTAAATAAAACCCAGTGAAAAAAATCACAGCAGATAGCCAGCGGATAAAATTGTGGATAAGTTTGAAGCAGTTCTAGGTCACAGAGCAATATCCTAACCTTTCAAGGTTTCTTTCTCAGTTCATCATCAGAAGATGAAAAGAACACGGGACAAATGCCAACCTGTCCAGACGTGACCATCCACGAAAACAAGCAGGCAGAGTTAGGGCTGCGTTATGCAAAGAAGCAGCTGAGAAGATCTCGATGAACCACATAGAGCGATATCCATGGCGACAAGAAAACCTTTAGTCAACCATACTAAAATCTGGCTTTTAAGCAGCTTTTGCACGCCACACTTTTCAGATTTATACTTCTACAAACTTTTAAAAATAATAGTCTGTGTTCTACTTTAAGTTTTGCAACATATCAAAATGTGAAAACATTCACAATGTAAGAATACTTATTTGCTATCCTTAAAAAGTTCCTTGCATGTCCCATTTCTTTTTGCGGGTGTTCTGCAAGACCGTCGTTGATGTTTTGATTACATAAATTACACTGCAGCTTTAATTACTATAATAGTGTTTGATTTTTTATTTTTCTTGATTCTAAATAAACAAGGCTTTCATCAACCACCTGCAATCCAGAAATCGCTTGTTTTGGAAGTAAAGGAGAAGATTAGGAGATCCTGTCAGTCATTTGGGTGCTTTCTCGTCTAAATGCAAAAAGTAAATAAATAAATAAAAAAAACATGCTTAGGTCTCAGGGAACACAGCTCTTGTGTTCTCGCTTACCAGAAAGAAAAAACTCATTTTCTTTTAAACACATTGCTGCCACAGGCAAGAACAAAACATTTCTCTGTCTCTCTATCAGAGACCAATGAGTTTTTAAAATTTGTTCTGTTGTTGCTCTTGTAAAGAAAGCTGCACTTTATCCAACTTTCCATTTGTAGCGAAGCGACATCAAGACATGGCAGATTCACTTTTCCTTCACTGCTGTTATGTCAGTATCAAGCAAAGGACCTTTAACCCCCATTTCTGGCACCAGGTAGAAGTAATTGAAGTCTTGGTGCAATGGTTCACCCTGATTCAGTTCACCAACAAAGAGGTTTTTAAACGGTGCAGCAGATTCTGGTTGAACTCTGACCTCCGGAGCAGAATTACCATATGGTCGTGTCAGAAATGAGGACCCTGCGCTCTGAGCTTAGAAGAAATCAGCTAAGCTCGCCTGCTGAGTAAAAACCTTCGCTGCCCTTGCTCGCTCTTGCTCTTAATGCCTCCATTAGCATGCAGACAAAAATCTAATGCCTCACACACACAACAGAGTTTCAAAATCTGATCGCTTTCACCCCTCGAACAAAGGAGGGATATTTTTTTCAGATTTTGTTTCACGTCGTAAGCAGAACTTATGAATCAAGTTAGCAAAGAGATCGCTGTTTTATTTTCCGCAACAAGATAATGCCTAATAAGCCTGCGCTTCACCGGACCATGCTGGCTGCTGTACAGTCAGCACGGTCGAGGTTTTCCACATCCTAAGCAGGAATCCACATTATTGGACTGGGGCCCTTGTTAGTGTTAAGCCTTGGAGCCTAATTTGGCATTTAGTGAAGCAGCAGAATGTCGTAATTGTGTGTGACGTCCAAAGGCAAGGGGGTGTTGGCTACAGTAAGCCGGCTGAAGCAGAATGCAAATTATAACTCCACAGGGAGTGTCAACTGTTTTCAGAAAGTGAGCAATTGATAATTTCATCACACCTAAATCACATGCATAGCTCCTCTCCAGGCCTCTGAAGAACTTGAGGAGATTGTGGTTATGAGCAGAGTTTCCTTTAAGAGTTGCAGGGCAGCATCTCTGTAACGTAACTGGAGAACCTGCTTTTGAGAAACTTGTGGATGGAGTTGGTAGGTTTTCTATCCACAAGCTAATTTGCAAACCCAGTCAGACATACAACACATTTAATTATGGGTTTGATTTGGAGTAAATCTATGAGCTTTTCTTAAACTCATAGATTAAGAAATTAGGCTCTCTGGATTAGGCTCTCCATAGTTTCTTCACAGAGGAAATACAGTGCATCAATCATAAAGCTGCTAAGCGTAATTAAGTCTGTTTATACATCAGTTCACAACTGTGAAAACATGACAAGAAAGCATCAAATTCTGTGGCTAAGCAAGTTAAATAGCTCTTTAAGAATCACTTCAAGAGTTATTATTATAAATACTCACAAAAAACAACAGAGCCCCCCAACTTAAACACAGTTTGATGGGTCTGTATTTACTCTCAAACAGCTTTAAGAAAATAATTTAAAAACTAAAAGTGAAAGGGAAAACATACTTAGATCATCTAATTATGGTGTGTCGGTGAGAAGAGTTGTTACGGTTCACCACCCGCTTCACGCTTCACTTATACTTAACTTGAACCAGGAACATGCAGATGTTTTGAACCCCACAGACGGTTGTTTTTACCTCTTTTAGTGGATATCCAAGCCTCCATTATTCCCACCATGACCTTAAATGCTTCATCATTTAAGTAGAGCAGCTAAACATCTCGATAAAAAGGTAAAATCAACAACGTTCCTGCAACCATCTCTACATTTACGCAGTCAAAAGGACTTGGATTAGGGCTCTTAGTTTGACCAAAAGTGAACTCTTTTACTTCCCACTCATTATTTAAATCTGTGCTGCATTTCATCACAGCTGAAGCACGGCTGCATAGCCCCCAGTCAGTCAGCCAGCTAACACGCAACTTTAAAAGAGCTGCGAGTCTCTGAAGTAGAGATGAGACAAGGGAGACACCATGATTTCAGGGAGTAAATGTGGTTACAGTGAGTTTAACGTTTTATGAGTATAAAATCAACTAATGTTTTATATTCTGTTCTAGTTTTAAGTGGGATATGATGGCGATGTTATGCATTAGGTTGAATAAAAAACCTTATTATAGATACTGTACTTTATCTGCCTTAAGGCTCCAACAGACACCTGAGTAAAATTGCTTTTAATTTGTCTTGGAAGTCCAGATTCGGCTGCAAACTGAAAACCCAACGGGTTCGTCTGACTGATGTGGTTAATCAGAGACGTTCACAAGTGAAGGTCCAAGAGGACGGCGTCGACGGACTAGTCCAAGCCTGGTCTCAACTCTAGATGATGAGTGAAACAATCAAAACTGCATTGCTTGTTTTAGGGCATTTTATTTAACAATTTTTTTAATTTTTTTTTTTTTTGAGGACATGTATTTAACATACAAAACACTGTTTTCAACTGCAACACAAGTGTAAGTCAAAACTCATTCCAGTTTGGGTCCAACTCAAACCTCAGAGATTTTTTTCTACTAGTTTTTTTTGTACGTCAAAGTTAAATCTGAGACTTAAGTCACCATATTTTATTCCTTCAACAGGATCATGGTGGCTCTGGGACCTCTTCCCATGTCAGAGGGAAATATATCCAACCCATTTGGACCAAACAAACCAGAAACCACTTAAGCAATCAAGGAAAAGTTCTGTAATGGCATTGACACACTGAGTTGTCCTGAAAGCTTCTGAAACATTTTGATTTTGAAATGCTTTTTCCAGTATTTTTAACTCAACTACAGAAGAGGTTAAGTAAAGTGATTTTCTGCTTTTGCAAGAACAAACCAAAACTAGTTGCAGTGAAAAAGCAGCAGTAAACGTAATATGTGTGTAAAGGAACACAAAGGAACACAAAGTGTGATAAATGCTGACTTGTAAACATATTTATTTAAATGTGATTATAATCAAATTAAAAAGGCTAAGTCTGTTTTGTTTTTTTGTTTTTTTGATAATTTTCCACTGAAAGGCTTTGAGTTACAGTGAACTTTGACATAGTAGCAAACATGTGTACATATAAGATATGTTGCTTGTTTCAAAAGTGAAGGAAACATTTTAAGTGCTGCTATGTTTGCTTCCAGTCCTTTGGTACTTATTTTGTAGTACCACCAAGTCATATAGTTAATTATTCTAGTGTATTAAATTCTGACTTGCTTTGGGTGTTGGATAAGAAGCCGTTTAGAGAAAATCCAGAAAGATCTTCATCTTTTCGATCTTCACTACTGTTACCCCGTACGCTGCTCATCACTCAGAAACTGTGAGCTGGTGGCGTTTAACATGTTCGCCCTGTAATGTGTCACTCAAAGTTTGTCCTTGAAAAGTCATTATTGATCGCTGCTGCGGCCTCGTCACTCGTGTCAAATCCAGTTTGGATGTAATTGGTTTGCTACCATCAGGAATCGGATGGACGCTGTGTGTTCACTTTGCTTTGATTGAGTGTGGTGAAACAAACAAGTACGCCATATAATTAACTAAGCTTCCTCATGGTTTTGATTAAATATTGGCTTTTTAGCAGGTATTTCATGCTTTATCCATACTCACATAATCATCATCAAAGGGTTTTTTTTGGGTTTTTTTTACAAAGAAAATCTTAGTTCACTTTTAAATTTTTTAGTAAATTCTTCCTGCCGTGAATCAAAATGTTTCCACAGAAAAGAAAAGAAAAAGAAATGTCTCTCATTGACCAGGACCCTCAAAGAGCTGTTACTTCTATGAACTTTGTGAGCTCAGTTTTTCTCTCTATTGAAAGCAGTTCTGCAGCCGGACTCGGACTCGGTATTGGTCTGCTCTCCCAGTCTCCAGATTCCTGCTCATAATGGGTTTGGTTCTGCTGGAGGTTTGCTTTGCTTCAAAGAGAGTCGTGGCCTCCAACTGTGGCCACATGCTTTCGAACTAAGAGGAACTGCTGCCAAGTAAGTAGTCCAATTCAATCTTCTGGGTTTCCTTAAACTACTACCTTTCACCTGGCTTAACAAAATGAAATTGATTGTTGTGCATTATAACCTCAATCCTTGCAACACTGTGTATTCATAAACCCAATTTCAAGTGGCAGAGGAGTCAATTTGCCCCTAATCTCAGTCCCGTAAAAGAACCGGTACAGCTAGGAGAAAGGAGTCCCGCCCCGTATGTTTTTTTTTCTTCTTACCATCTTAGATTTAAACAGATTTTAAGCTGGAGCTTTCCTGTGATTGTGTGAGTTCACTTCTTTCCACCTCAAATATACTCAGGATGACAAAATCTTCCCCAGAACCTTCGAGGTTTAATAAGATCAGATTTTTAAATAACCTGATTTGAAAATTGGCTACATTAACCTCACACTTCTACTTTTCCAAACTATCAAACTTGCTTTCTATTTTTTTTTTTTTTAACCTCAGATATCTCCCAATGGGCCTGGTGATTTTTTTGCTCAGTTTAGTTTGAACCAAGCAGGCTGATGTCTTAATCTCATCTTTATAGTTTCATTCTCATTTAAACTGTTTTATGTAACCCTCCTCCTCCTGCTGAACTCCTCCGTCTCCTCAAGAGGTCTGGAGAGTCTCGTCTGAAGTCTCACGCTGCTGATCCACCGCCACCAGACTCTGGGGAAGCTGTCTTATCCGCATAGCTTCATTTACATCACAGCACCACTGATGCAACATGTCTTGTTCCAGAGAAAGTAAAAAAAAAAAAAAAACATTCAAAATGGTTTAATACGTTTATAAATGCTGTCATATAAAATTACCTCATCTTCACCAGCTTTTCCTTTTGCAGAATTCAACTCTAATAACAGCATTGCCTCATGTAACTTGCTCTGTATTCATTGCACACTGACAGCTCTGTAGTACCTAAAAGGCTGCAATCCTCTAAATAATTATGCATCTGAATATTTTCTAGATATGACCATCCCCGTTAAATTTTCTCCTCTTAATGTGAATCTGAAGAACGTTGTTTGCAACAGTGCAATCCAAAGTTTCTGCTGTGTTAGAAAACTGTGTTGCTGCTTCATGTTTTGCCCATTCACCTGCGTTGTCTCCACTGTTTCTCATGTGTCTGGCATGCAAAACAAATGTTACGTCTGTACAATAATAATGTAGGACTCTTCCTGTCACTGAGGCGCAAATTTCTACAAGCTTTTTAGGAAGTTAGCATAGAGCAAGGATGTCAGGATTTTCCTTTTCGTTGTTGGGCTGATGCAGAGCACTTTATGATGATGAACATGTCATGATGTTTTCCTTAAGTCAATATGAAAATTGCTTGACAAAAGTTAAAGTAGTGCAAGGAGATAAATAAATAAAAAAAAACACCTGTGAACCAAAAACAGTTTGGTGTCCTAGAAAAACTGTGTTCATTTTCCCAATGTTTACCGTTTCACCAAACAATTATTCTGGCAATAGTGTAATTTAGGATTATTTACTCTTATGTAAACTTTGATTTTAGTTGGAGTTTGGATGGAGGGCTGGGATGAATTACAGATTTAATTAATTTATATGTGTTCCTCTACACACACTAACATGTCTGTCACCAACAACCGCATCCCGTTCAAAGTGCCTCAGATGCCCTTTCTCCCTCATTCTGATGCCAAGTTTGAACTTTAGCAGGTCATCTTCACCACGTCTACATTGCTAAATTCATTCAGTCGCTTCCATGGGAAAGACTGAGGTGCTATTTGTGTTAAACTGATGAACAACTTTACATAATAAAGTAGATCAAAATGGTGGCATCATGTTAGCCTGTAATAAGACCTTTAGGTTGCGTTTTATTCTATGAACTTTTTTAAAGGCATTTTTAACCCTTTCATGCAGAGTGGTCACTACATCAACTACTGGCCATCAGCTGCAAATGCAAGAAATTATTTTTGTTAAATCCAATATGGCTGACAGACAAAAAAGCATGCCGACCGACCCGGTCCCTCCTTCTACTGTAGATGAATCTAGCAGGTAAAAAAAAAATACTGTGACATCAGCTAACCCCTAAAGAACAATATCACTGATGTATTTTTCAAATAACGACTTTGTATTTGGAGAAAATTACAATTGATCACCTAAACAAAATAAAATAAAATAACTTTTTTTATGCCTTAAGAAAATAAAAATAAAAATTGGAAAAAAATCCTGACACAAAGAATCGTAATTCATGCAGGAAAGGGTTAAAATAAAAGAAAAGTTTGTATGTCAGTAATCATTTATATGGTCAGTGTTTGACGACCAAAATGAACTCTTATGAATTTGCAAGTTGGAGTAAATCATGTCGCAATGCAAAGACTTCCTCTACAGCTCTGTCGCGGTCGATGAGGAAAGCTGAAATCTTCCATGCGATTTAAGCGGCGAAGAGTTGCAGCGTGACACATTTCAATTAATTTGCTTGACTTGACATTACCTGTCCTTGAGGTGACTTTTGCATTTATGCATAGCGCACCGACGCTGAGACAATATATCTCGTATCTTCAAAAGGAGAGCGTGAAAGCCGTGAAGACAGAGAATGAGGTTTGAATGAGCTAAACGAATAAATAAATTATAAAGAGCACAGCGAAAGAAAAGGGGGTCAGGCCGGGAAAAAAAAAAAAAGAAAGAAAAGAATCTGGCAGATGTAAGGAAAAGGAATAAATGAAGGATGAAGTGTGGAAAATGGAGAAAGGGGAGCTGATGTGCTTCTTAAGCAGGTCATTCGATGCAGTGTGCCTTTGGAGGGCTCATGTAAGCATGACTAAAAGATTTCCCCCAAGTCCCTGCAAAGTGTCGTTCGGTACAGAGAGCCACAGTCAACCCAGAAGACACGACAGGGAGACGGAGCGCACGGCCTATAAGCGGCTGCTTGGTTGTCGCCTTTCACAAAACTGAATGAAAACTCCCAGCAGTGAGCCCATTTTAGCCGTTCAACAGCAGAATAACAGTGTATTTTCCTAGTGGTCCTAAAACGCTACCCAGATGTATTCAAACTTTAATAAGGCAGCACAGTAGCATGTAAAAAAAAGAAACAGGCAAACATGATCATCACTAGCTCAGCAGTAATCAAGGTGCCCCGCTGAAGCTGTCGAATCAATATATCATCCGTCGTGCCTGCCTGGGAGCAGCTGATCCTCCTCGTTGCCTCTGATGTGGGGTGTGAAGCCTAGTTTACAGCACACTGGTGAGCGCTGCCTCTTGATCCTCCTCATCCTCTTATTCAGCACTGAAGGGCACCACGCTTTGTAATCCAGCCCACAAGCTTCTGGCAGAGTTCGCAGCCAATACCAAAAAGCCCCACTTCTCTCAAACTAGCCCCCGACGCCCACCACGAGGAACAGCAGCACCTCATCATTCACAAAAAGAAATACGCGCCGTCTTTCAGACACAAACACAGAAACGAAGGGTTTAATAAACTCTCCTTCACCCTCCAAATAAGGGTCATCACTCACGGAGCCACGGAGAGATCTCTGGGTGTTCGTTAGAGCCGGATGATGTATGGATTTGTTTTATTCATACCGGTTTATTTAAAACTCAGATAACACTCAGTAAATATAAAATCACACTGCTTTTGATGCTCTGTTTACATACACATATTTTGGTAACACTTTATTTGAAGGGAGTTGAATAATTTTTAGTTTCTCAAGTGTCTGAGCTGAGAGGCAGCAACTACGTTTCATCTTTTCGTCAATATGGGCAACACGTGCGAGTCAGTTTCTAGAGTTTTCCAAAATGTTAAAAATTTAGCTTCAAAACTTTTTCTATCACAAGAAACACAAGTGACAATAAACTGATATTTTCCTGCTACGCTGATCTCTACAGACTCAACCTAAACAGAGATTGATTAACCAGCTGATATCAGGTTGTTTTATACTCCCAGGTAGATCTGATACAGATGTACTAAAGCCGCTTCATGGGATTTAAATCATATCTGTAAATCATCATTGGTCAAGCAGCTTCTCTCTTCTAAGAAGAGAAAGCTCAGACAGACACTGCTTTGGAAATCTGTTGTAAATTTTATCCTTGTTTGTCTGTAGACTTTATAATGTCACTTAAAAAAAGTGACATTATATATATATATATATATATGTCTTCTTTATTATTTTGTAACTAAATAACTTAAGCTGAAAAGTGCAGAGTTTGACACATTTGTCTTTAAAGCTTTGTGGACTGTTATTTTATTGCATGATGTCAATGTTAGTAGTTATTTTGTAATACTGTGTGCTGTACCACATAAAGATGAACAAACAATGAAGTAGTGTGTTTTCATTTGACATATATTAATAATACCATAAATATAACCAACACAGAGGCTACATCACAGTCTTTTTCAAAGCAACTTTAGTCTAAAAGTCTCTGTCAGATTTACAATTAAAATTATATTTTTTAGAACATTAAGGTGCAAAAACTCTAAAGATATTTAGTCATGATGATATTTATTCATATTGAACTCTGAAATACATCTGAAGCAGTATCGAAACCTCCAAAGCTTGTAATATCCCTGAACTCTGTATAACTTATTTTTGAAATATTTCCATTTTTAAACTCTAACTGTAGTTTGAAATTTAAATATTCTCTCATCTTTTGCTGGACTTGGTCCCCATTTCACCTGTAGCAACACAGACAAAAAAAAGAAACTTTCTACTTGCTTTTGCTGTTTTTCTTTAAGTGTCAGTGGCATTTTTTGATTCAGTAAAAGGTTTATCAATTCAGTAAAAAGTTTATCAATGTTTCTGACATTTTATCACTGACCCCAAACATAATCAATGCAACTTTATCAGCGCAGAATGGTTATGTTTATGAATGACAGTAAGTAAGAGTAGAAAATACATAGAAGATGAATACATTTTTAAAAATAGAGATGTAATTTTTAGGTTACATTTCTCACCCTCAGTGCTACTTTATGATCTCCAAAATTTTAAAAAAGGCAATAGGGTGTCAGAGCCATGTTCCTCTCTCTTATTTCTATCTCCTCTTTATGGCATCTAGAGGACGGCGTGCATGTTAATGACAGGGACTCCATTGGGGAAGCTCACAGTCATGTTCAATTTCCCATCTCCATCCAAGCACATGAGTTTAATCATAGACCAAAACGCAACTGACTGCAGATGAAAGAGCTTTTCCTCCCGACTCTGTCTTAGCTCTGATTATTCAACAGTGATTTAATTTAATGAAAAGATCAGTTTTTATAAAATACAAACATCTGCTTATCTTATTGGTGTCAGAAGGTTTTTACCTACACTTGGAGAGAAAAGTATGTAACATTAATTTTGAACAATACAAAAAAAAAAAAAAGAAAAAAAAACTACACAAATTGGATGTTTGAAACTTTGTGAAACAGCTTTCGGTATAAATACAAACCATCCCACTTAGTTCTGAAGTGAACTGTGGACCAGTTATGATGTAGAAGGACTGACTTTTATTGTTATTTTTATGTCTCATCAACCAATCAAAACTTTTTACATTCTAGATTGCATTCATCTGTTCACACCTCCAGACATTCACCCACTCATAAACCAAAACACCATTTATGTTTATCTCTACAGAGTCTACCAGCTGCTGAATGCTGGTAAAGTTAAACATTTTTGAGCTAATCCTTAAATACCACAAGCAGTGAGCATGTTGCTGTCACCACGACACTTAACGATTGGTACAGACTCCATTATTTGTCTCATCTGACCATAAAAAATGTTCTCAAGATGAATAGAGGGCACATGTTTAAAGTTCCAGTCAGGCTTTAAGATGTTTATATCGAGCCTTTTTTTTTCAACCAAGTTGGTGTTTCTCAATCAATTCCTTTCATCTGAGATTGACAGTTTGGGTCAGACGGTCGAAACGTGGACAGATTCGCGAGCATCAAACCTGCTTTTAGAACGGATAAAAGGAAGAGAACAGGAAACTCACACTAGCTGCTTCTCCAGACGACTGGCAGGCGAGCCCACGATCTCTCCAAGAGTACAGTAGACCTGACCCAGGAAGTCCTGCCGTGGTGACGCAGGCATGGAGCGGGAGGAAGAGAGACGGACAGCGGCATTCAAGCAGATCACGTGGGAGTAAGAAGGAGAATCAGTGAGGAGTTAGGCATCGTCACAGGCATTTGTACGTTTATATATAATGGCGTCTGAGGCAGACACGTACGTTAAAGTCGTTGGGCTTCCAGGGTGGAGAAGGAGGAGGAGGAAGAAAGAGAAAGACCAGGCAGCAGCAGTGACACAACAGAGCATATCATGGAACAAAAAGACACATGACTCGAAAACCAGACTGGCATCACACCACGAGAAAAAAGAGCAGAAAATGAATATTTGACAAAGCAGAAAGGCAGAGAGGGGAGCCGCAGAGCTGCACAGTCTCAGAGGGAGAGGAAGGGGGATGTGAAAGAGCGCAAGAGAAGGAAAGCGACCAGTGCAGATGGTGTATCTTCAGAGTGTGAGACACAATGCAAACACACAGTGATGAAGGTATCGCATCACCGAACTCCTGTTTTGATACGTAAATGTGGTAGTATGCAAACCAAGTCTATCAAATATATTGTTTACTGTATTGTTTGCGCTCATTCATAAAAAGCTTGGGGGGCACGGGGGGGTAAAACCAACATGCATTCACTCTGTTGACCGTTTTCAAACGTATGCTTCACAATAAAGCATTTTGTCTTTCAGGCAAAACCAGCCTTTCAAAATAAATGCTATTTTGAAAACCTGTAAAACCTCCGCACAGAGAGCTGTGCTGAAAAGCTTTGATGAGGGAGTACAATGCTTAATTTCTCACTTCGGGGAAACAAAGGTAATGAGGCCATACCAGATGCAAATGAAATCTCTGTTATCACTGCTCTGGGGGAGTTAGGTAAAGAAAAAAACAAAACAAAAACAGAAGCAGACAGAAAGGAAAATGAAACTACATTTTGTTAGTCGAAGCACAAATCACTCACTATCGGAAAATATATTTGAGAGATGTTTTGGAAACACAGGTTTGCATAAAACCTAAATATCTGAGCCGTGCACTTCAAATGTAAAGCCGAGTTCCTCATTCACATAGAAACAAAAAAATAAATAAATAAAAATAGTTTCACTTACATGTTTTGCTAAATCTGGACTTTTAGAGTCAATGTCATACCTAGAAAAAGCAAATGAAACAAATAACTCAAGGGTAACGTGCAGAAAAGACAGAAAAGAGACAATATAGGCTGCAATTCAAGATGTAATCAAGAAAAACTTTGTGTATTTTATGGCTGCTAGAAACTGTGCCAGGGGTGATATATGGAAACAGCCAATCAATGCAGAAAAAGTTTTGAGCATCTTGTTAGCCAGACTTAATGTAAAAGTAATTAAGGCTGAACAAACCCAAGCTCCCACTTCTGCAATAAAATAGAGATGAAAATGAGTAGCACTAATTATGAACGGAAGCTCTCTCTCTCTCTCTCTACGTCTTTTCCCATGCCAGTGTTGTATTACAAAAGCATGTCAAATAAATTCATTAAGAGCTTATAAATCCTCAGAGACCTCCAGCTCAGCAGTGGATACATTTGTTAAGTCCACCAGGGATTTCATGTCTAAGAGGTACAAACTTTTTTCTGTTTCTTTTTATTATTTGGAAGGGTAAGTCCTTTTCTAAAGGAAGCGATCACTTGTTTCTGGCCAACTTTGAAACAAAGCGGTACCTTACTGACCCTCTCACTAGTCTGACCTTTTCAAAAGTAAAAAAGCAGGACAAGCAGGGAGCAGGAGTCTGCTTGGATTTAAGAAACGCCGTCTCAGGCGTTGCTTCGCTGACGAGAGATTAAAGGCAAAACTTAAAATTAAACATTTATAATGCCTCTTCTAATTCTGCTAATCTACAGATGAATAATTTCTCAGTGGAGAGACGAGCAGCTGATAAAGAGGCCAAAAGAGAAAAAGACCGATTTACAGAGAGCAAAGTACAAGACAAGGATGAAGTGGAAAGAGGGTTCATAAAATGTTGACATTATAGAGAAAGAGGGATGAATTTCAGAACTGTATTACAAAAGGGCACACAGTCACACACACACACACACACACACCTCGGTGTGTGTTCACAGAGAGAGCCGGATCAAACAGAAAAACTCACACGTCAAAGCGCAGGTTCTGCTTCTCCTCAAAGAAGTAGTCCAGGATGTACTTCCTGACGAAATCCGGGTTTAGCGTGTTGTCTATCACCTCCGTTCTCCCAAACTGGACCAGAACAGAAGCAAAGGAGGGGAAGAAAAGAAAAGCAAGGAAAACGTGAACACAGAATTGGTCATGCGTAACAAAACACACACCACCACCTCCTCCATCAGCCCCAAATTGACTGAGTTGAATTAAGGGATTCTTATGAGATCAGATTCAATTATCAGAAATCACTGATTGTTTCAATTTTCTGTTTTTAATTCATTCAGCCACTTCACAATAACAGGTGGAAACAAGACAGAGGCGCAAATAAATTAACTTGACATATTTTCTTCACAGCCTGGAACAAACAAATCTCTTTTTTAGCTCCAACTAATTAACACTTACAATGAGAAGGGAAAAACTTCAGTGCAAACACACACACACAAAAAAAAAAACCAGAACCGCAGAGCAGAACCTTCAGTCATAAACAGATAATGCGGCTCCCTGCAAACGCACACATACACACACATTAATTGTCAAATATTAATTATTCAGACTCAGAACTGGCGCTGTGCTGCATAAATAAAACATCCAGAGTCAAAAAGCTACCATAAACTGACACATGTCCTCGTTACAGTCTAACGAGGACAAAAAAATAGAGGAATTTCAATTTCGTGTTTCTGTGACTGCATTCATTAGGGGTAAACTCAAAGAGAGGCACAACGTGGCAGCAGAGAAGTTATCGTGACAAAATATTCTAACTGATGGAGGCTTGCAGTGTTTTGCAAAAGTATTCAGACGTGTTGAACTTTTTGCCTTGAGACGACCCCCACTGGAGATCTGGCCGTACGTTTAGGGATCTTGTTGTGTCGAAACTCTGCAGCCTTAGTCAGGCTTGCTTCCAGGTTTACCATAAACTTCCCTCTTCCTCCTGAAGACATGTGCCTCATCTGACCCGAGGATCTGCTTGCCGTCTTCCCTGTGTGGATTGTGACAAACTGCAAACGGCATCTATAATGGTTCTCCTTCAACATTTACTTTCTTCTTTTACACTTCCATTAAAACCCAAATTTGGAAAGTGTACAGTTAAAGGCTGTCGAACTGCACAGCTAACTTTATAGATTGTATAGAAGTAAAAGGTAGAATTGTACCTTCCGCTTTACAATTACGTACCCATTTTAAGGAATAAATAAAATAGAATAAATGAGTATTTACCAAAGCAGCGTTTTGAACCTATCGAAATCTGTTTGTTCATTCATGTTCTCTAAATAAACTCAGAGGCCTTCACAGAACAGCTGGATTCGTGCTGACAATACGTTTAAAGAGAAAAAGTCAGGAGGCACCAATACTTTTGAGTGGAAATACAATACTAGAGCTGCTGAAACCTACGTGACAGAGTCTGGGTTTGCTGAAGTCTGCCGTCAAACACAAACCATAAATGATTAAGAGCCTTGTGGCACCACATCCCTTCTTGTTCCTCCTGCCAGGAAGCGTGAGAGCTCAGCGGCAGCTAATGCCGAGGAGGTGAAATTTCCACAGAGGCAGCAGGGACGTAATTTCCGTGGCTGGCATTGAGGGTGACAGCAGGGGGGCTACAGTATACTCACTTTTGTCCCGGGCATTTGCAGAGGCAGAACAATCGGCACCAAAAGCCCTGATCAGCCAACTGAGGCAGCACACACCTCTTCCCCTCTGATAACCGTGACGAGAAAAATTGTGTGGAGAGGTGTCAGAAAATCTATCTCGGTAAAAAACAGATTACTGTCTAGAAGCTTGAAGTGGAAACTCCGGGCTTTGCTCAAATTCAGGGAGGCTATATTCTGTCGACTTTGTAGTTAAGTGAAAGTGGTAGGCAGAGGGAAAGCTGTCGTACACTGAGGGGAGGAAATTACAGAGGAGGGTGTCGCAAATTAAGACTTTAAAAATCATGCGGTAACAGAGTAATGAGATGCTGCAGCACTTTTGTGCAATAAACACACAATTTGTCATGGGGACATGGGTCTCGGGGGGATTTACTGCTGAAAGCGGAAAACACAATATATCCATAGCATTTGTTGAGATATACTTCGGCTGATGAGCAATTTGAATGACTGGGAGTCAGTGTGGGAGCTTGGACCGTAACTGGATTAAAAGCTGGTTGGTGGCACAGTGAAAGGGGGCTTCAACCAACCATATCTCCTCATAGAAGAGCCAAAACACATCATCGGAGAGAGAGGCAAAAGAGGCGCTTAGCTTTATCAATGCCGCACAGCTTGACTCTGCTGCTTAGCCAGCTGTCATCAGCACTGTAAAACCTCGGGCCGTATCTCTTTTTAGGAGAGCCATTCGGTCTGCACCCACCGCTTCTAAGCCAGAGGTGGGGCACCTGTGACAGGTGAAGGAAGCTCCTTATAGCCCGGGAACATCAATTGATGCGAATCAACATTTGCATCTTACTCCAAACTTTCTGGTTTAGGAATATTTGCTTGCTGTACCTGCTACCAGTTTAATGAGTTTTTCGGGCGTGCGTGTGTGTATGTGTGTGTACTTGAGGAAAAAAGCCAGCACAAAATTTTGAAAGAAGATTTAAAAAATTCTTAGTTGTTCAACTAAACAACACTCTCCCATCTTAAAATCATGCATAAGGCCAAAATCCTGCATGGTATGTTGTGTGAAAAAAGTCTTCAATCAGCCGGATTACCAACGGACTAAATCAAACTCTGTAGTTTCCTCAAAACAATAATCTAGACTCCAAATAATCCAGGTTATTTTCCGACCTTCCAGGTTGCAGTGCTGTTCATCCGAAAGCGACTGCAGCTGGATCGGACTCCCGTATCTGCTTTGATTTTTCCATCCCTTAGATCGTACTACTGGCTTAGAGTTCATCCATTTGCCTCCGTTTATCTCCTATGAAGTCACTGGAATACCTACTGCTGTCGTTTACGCTCATTTGCCACTTCTCATTTCTATGTTTTTGTGCATCTGTGCTGTTTTCTCAAACACCCAGCTGGTCGCAGGTTGTTTTTTTTTTCCCCTGTTCAGAGAAAGTCCTTCCTTTACTCTGCTGCCTCGACTTGATGCAATCAATCGTCTCCTGCTGCCACAGGACAATATTTCGATAAGACACAAGTTTTATGTCTCATTAGAAACAATGTTTGGAATACAGTTTCGATTCGTTAAGATGAAAGGTTGTAGATAAAATCTTACATCCGTGACAATTTCTGATGAAAGAGGGTAACAGCACCTGAGACACCTGTGAGCAGCGGTGCTTTGTTCCTGTCCTCAGCAGAAGCTGATGTGAATGCTGACAGATTTTCTCATAATGACACTGGAGCCTTTTTGATTTCCTCCAATTTCCTATTTTTATCTGCCTTCTCTGGATCAAAACTAGGTCATAAAACTCTGACTTAGATAATCAAAATAATCTTCTTCTTCACATCAAAGAGTCAAACAGATACTCGATAAAGTTTAATCAGCTCAATTCTTAATTTAGAAAAGAGCATTCAGCTTCAGAATAACCATTTCATGGTGCAGCAGAGAAATGCTCTTATTTATATTGTAGGTTTTAATTTATGTCAGACTTAATTTGTGTTATTTAGTTCATGAATGGTAAATAGACACTGACTGGTATTGGACCAGATATTTTCTCTGCAAATATTAATGAGCTGTTAGATTTTCTGCTCCTCTATTATCAGGAAGATGCATTTCATTTTTCAGATCAAATTAATTGTAACTAATGTTGTGGGACTGATTTGATTTTGATAACCAATTAGGCTGGTGGTTTAGAAAGCATTAAAGTCATTCAAATCGGCTAATAGATGTTGCTTTTACAGCTACGACGAGTCGTTTTGTTTTCACACAAACCAATTACTTTGGATCCCAAACCAACATGTTAGTTTGGGGCTGTTGCATTTAAAATACTCTTATTACGAAAACTTTGACAGATTTGAAACTTCCCTCATTTGTGGAAGTCTAATGCAGAAAACTTAATAAACCTGCTCCTTCATCCTCAAACACATCTGTAGATTTAAGTGTGAGAAGAAATTGTTCGACTACATGTTTCAAAAACAGAATTTTAGTTTTAAACAAACAGATTTTTTTTTTGATTTTTTTCAGTAAAACAGGAACAATGTTCCTGGTTACATGCAGCGAGCAAATGGGTATAAAATCAAATCTATAGAGTCACAGCACATTAATTTGGTTTCCTCCCAGCAAAGGAGTCTTTAAACACGTCACCCAAAAAGAAAAGGCATAATCTATATTCTACAGAGGAAAATGTATGATAGCATGATTTAATTAGGACTCCTGCTGAAAAAAACCTGCTGCTCTGCAAACATGTAAAACTGATTGATGACGTCTTTTTCATATCCTCCGGATAGCTTCAGTGA
This sequence comes from Poecilia latipinna, assembly GCF_001443285.1. Classification (NCBI taxonomy): domain Eukaryota; kingdom Metazoa; phylum Chordata; class Actinopteri; order Cyprinodontiformes; family Poeciliidae; genus Poecilia; species Poecilia latipinna. Next base: position 32,237 of record NW_015113420.1, on the reverse strand, counting down.
GTGATGCTCCTTTTAGTAAAATTCATCTAAGAAAAAGAAAAGGATTGGGGCTTGATGTGAAAAAGAAACTGCAGTTTATCGCGAAACAAAAACCAACTAAGGAACACTCACATTGGTTTTGTGCAATGAGGTTTAGGAAGAACTAAGGCCAGAAGACCTTAAATATTATGTATGTAATGTATTTTTTATTTGAGATTTAAATTCATCGTGAGCATTGATGGCAACACAATCTGCATTAAAAACAGGATGCAGCAAAAGGGATGAAAAATGTTGAACAACCTGAAGAAATCACGTTTTTTGTTTTTCTTTTTTCCCAGCAGTAAAGCAGTTTGTGTGTAAGAAACAAAGCCATGAATCAGTCGCAACTCTGTAGATTTTTATACCATCTGATTTTTCTTTCACACAAAGGTTGCTCTCTTTGAAAATTACAACAAAGTAAGGCACATGTATTTCATGAATAATATAACTACCACTCTCCCAACTCTTAATTAGGATGATGCCTTCAAAGAAGGGCTGATACTAACACCATTTACAAACTGGTTAAAAAAAGAAAAAAGAAAGAAACCAGTTTGGTTTTCCACTGTCATAAACATGACATAACACCTGTCATAAACATGAATAAGCCTTCATGAATAGTTATGACTGTTGTCATAAAGCGTCATTTGGTAAATTATGACACTTTTAATACAAAGTTGACATTATTCAAAATGTCTTTGTTACTAAGAAATCATTACTGATATAAATTTGTTATAAAAGTATTATTGATTGCGCTTTAAAAATTATGTATCTTTATGTTATTAAAGGTAAAGTTTAAACAGTAATGATTTCTTGGTTAATGTCAATTTGTCATATCAAAGACATTTTGAATAATGTCAACTTTGTATTAAAAGTGTCATAATTTACCGAATGACGCTTTATGACAACAGTCATAAATATTCATGAAGACTTATTCATGTTCATGACATGTGTTATGTCATGTTTATGACAGTGTCATGTCAGTCTTATTCAACCCCCTTCAAATAAAGTGTTACCAAATGTTTTTTTTTTTTGTTGTTGTTGTTTTTTTTGAGGTCATTCCAATAGAAGGGGTGTCAACATGATGAAAAATTTACCTTTAAAAACTGCGTTGACTCTTTGGAATCAAAACCTGAAGGAAATGCTTTTTTTTTTTCCCTTTAGACAAGAGTACAGCTTTTTGTTTTGCTTTGTTCTGAACTGCAGTGGTGTAATTTACGGCAGCACTTGACCTTTGAACCCCTCGACGGTGTTTGCATTTCTGCCTTCAGATGCATCACTAGAACAAGCCGTGGAGCACAGCAATGTATATTTTACCAAACCACAAAAGCTCTGCATTGTGACATATACTTTCCTGAAGTATTTATAACCAATATATTCATTCTTTATAACTATTCAAGCTTCAAAAGTCTGTGCATAGTTCAGAGATCAAGATATGTGTTTAGCTATACGATCCATCTCACACCTAGAGGATGTGGCAACAAACTTCAAATTGATGTCATGATTTTTTCAGTGTCAGGTTTTAACTGGGAATCTTGTCAATTAAACTGTCAATTAAACTGCCCACATCTACCTAAGTACGCTGTATCCAACACATCCAGCATCCCTTTGTAACTGTGTCACACCAGTTTGCACTTGTCTGGTGGTGTGAGCCAAAGGAAATTAGGTGAAAAACAAACCAGAAGCATATTTTTAATAATTTCTGCAAGCTGACTCATGGAGAGCATTTGTTGTGCCCATCGCCAAAGTGACAAAAACAGAAGCGTGTTTGTCACAGATTTTCTGCACTTCCATCAACTTTGAGTGTGCGTCGTAATTTCCGAGGCTTCCCTCTGTTGTCTGGCTGCAAAACTCCACTAGATTTATCAGTCTCTGTGGTTTTGTGTAATTACGACCCTGTTTCAAACAGCCAGAGGGGAGGCCGACGCAGAGAAAAATCTTTACAGATGCGTGTACCTGTCACCTTAATCAGTCAGTCGGTCAGACAGGCAGTCAGAAGCTAAGTCGGTGCTGACCGATGCACTCGTGTTCACAGGGTCAATCAATCGCAAATGATTGGCACAGAATATTACCTTGAGGAGGAGGAGAGGGGGCGACAGAGGGGTTGTGAACAGAAAACAGCCTGTCATGGAGAAAGGGACGGGCTGATTGAGTCTTGTTGATCTCTTACCTCTCGCCACTGCTTCGACTCCACGCCCTGGGTGTACAACACGACCACTGAGATAAGCAGAGAAACGGGAGGGGAAAGACGGAGAGACACAGGGAGAGAGAAAACAGAGGAATTAATCGTCATTGAACAGTTTCGAAAATGCATTGCGAATCCACAAACAGTGTTTGTTTTTGCTCCTTCTCTGCCGACATCCATCATTAATTATCCTGCCACACCCTGACAACATAATGAAGTAGCAGACTTGATGATTAATGTTGACTGACATCCACTTCTACGGGGGGAAGAAAACCTCTCCAAAATAAGACTTGAGAGGCCCTAGAGCACAATTTACTGTAAGCTATGCAATCAGAGAAACTGTGTCCTAATGGGTGGGATTCTTCTGACTTCGTCGTGTTGCTTCGTGATGAAGCCGGTGCAGGTGGAAATGACGTGACCCGGCATATAGCCTCAGGTTCAGCTGCAGGCGTGCACAAAAAATCGGGATGAGTGTGATGCTTTTGTTTGTTTTGTTTTTTTCTTTTTTTCCCCAAAGCTTATTTACACAAAGGGCTTATGAAAAATGTTTCCTCCATTTTCTAGTCAGTGGCAAAAAAATAAATAAATAAATAAAAATGTTGCCTTTATGACACTTTCCAGTTTCTCTTCCCAAAAGATAGCCATTTCTATTCACGGGGCTGCTGTTTATACCCTGCATGCATTATGGTAGTTTAGCTCACAGCACAGAAAGGTTGTCACATTACTGTGCAAATGATATGCAGTTATTGAAGGAACACTTTCAAACAACAGAGTAAACCGAATGAGGCTTAAGCTCAGCAAAAATAAAGAGGAATGCAATCTAAAAGCAGAGGAGGCGCCGATAAATTATATCCCGCCAAACATTTTCCGCCTGAAGCAAAACAATAGTTGTTGCAGAAGAGAACTTACATGGGTCGGACTTGGAGAAAGTGTCTCTGTCCAAAAGATTCCTGCAAGAGAGGAAACCAACACAGAAATATATAAGCCTGCAAAAAGATGTGTGGAAACCATATTTACACACAAATATATTAAAAGGACCTCCTACGTGCCTTTTAATAACGACTTTACAAGAACACTTGGTTGACATAAACCACATCTGCCCTTGAGATTTCATATCCAAGTGTGCAGACCAATAAGCACACGAAAGCCCGGCGTTAGGACAGAGAGGACCCCAAGATGTCTGCTACAAAACAGACAGATATGTAAAAATGAAGGTGTTGTAATTTAGATTCTTCTAGTTGATCTTTAGCTTCTGACAAAAAAATTCCCCGACAAGTTTAAACATCTTCTAACATTTGGGAAATCCAACGAAACCTAATGAAAATGCAAGGAAAGTATTTATGCTGAATATTGTTCCTTCAGGCAAGCGTTAAAATACAAATACTGAATGTAATGTAAGTCAGAGCCTGGTGGGGTTTTGATCGCTTTCCCTCCTGCTCACTGTGTGACAGCAAGAGAAATAGCAAGGTGAAATTAAAAACAATGCAAGAGGTAAATTTATTCTACACCAACTATGCTACCGGCGATTTTGTTTAAAAAAAAAAAAACACACAGCAATTGTTTCTTCATGTGGGCTTATTTTCCACTCCACTGAATACCAGGCAGGTAATGAACGAACACGTTCATGACTGGTGTTTCCCGGTTTGGGGACGTGATGTTACCACCACTCACCTTGATGCCATTTGATGCAACTGTGTTCAGGAATGAAAGCAGGAAGTACCCTGCATTTTCTGGCCCCAGACTTTAGATATTTTATGCAGAAAAAAGTGGCAATATTTTCCTTCAAGGTAAATTAGGCAACAACTCTATAAGTGTATGTGCTGGTGAGGACGTGGGATGTCATCAGTGCAGATTCATTGTTGCAATATTGGCTGCGTAAGTTTCTTTCATTGTCATTAACTTGGTTATATTGCAGAATAGCAGAGACCTCCAACATTATTGTACACTTCTAACTTTTTTTCTCAGACCTCCAAACAGGTAAGTAGCTGAAATAATAGCGTAGGTGTCATCTTTGATTCACAAGATTAAAGCTTATGTGCACCAGGCAACTTGAACAATTTGAGTTTTTTTGTTGTTGTTCTTTTTTCTTTCTTTTTTTTTACTTTATCTACTTCATGTGCTTTTAAAGGCGGCAAATACAAAATTTCTGATTCATTTTGTCAAAGTGTAGGAATATGTAAATGAGAACTGTTCTAGGACTTAAACTTTCATACTGTACATTTCTCTAATTAAAGGACTGTTGGTTCAACCCCCACAATATTTAGTCATTTGAGCTCATCATGGTCGCAGTTTCTCATTTTGCCCAATAAATTGTAAACTCTTGCATGCATCAATTGCTTCCACTGTCGTTTTATCACATGTCCCATCATAATGATACTTGGGAATGCTGAACAGTTATTCCCTATGAAAGTAGTAGCCCTTGTTTTACTGCTTGAGTCATGACAAATTTTGCATTTCTTCACTATTTCTCCCTCGTGCACAAGCTCAGCTTTCACTGATGATACTGATGACAGCGCCCCCTTCTGACTGGAGGGCAGAAGGGGGTGCTGCGTGCTGTAGCGCGCATGCTTTGAAGCAACTGAAACACCGGAGCAGCGGTAGTTTGGAAAGTTTGTGCGGCCTCGTCATTGTTAAGCCGAAGCTAATACATTTATCTTTTCAGTACCTCAGTGCCACCGCGTCTTTTATGTTCTTCGCCCCTCTTACGGGCAAGTGAGGGTGCTAACCCCGAAGACGAGGAAATTTCTCCCCTGTGTTTTCAAACTACGGTCAGAAGACAGAGGAACGGTCAACACTATGAACAAGAAATAGATCATGTTAGAGCTAGGAATTTAGATAGATAGACAGATAATATTTAAAGTCAAGGCTATGCTGGTGATTTATTATGTACAGACAAAATGTCTCACCAGATTCAACTTCTCTGTTGGAGTGCTCAACTGCAACAAACCTTGGGAGCAGCCCCATGATCTATTGGCTCTTGCCTCAAGGCAAAAAGCTGAAAAAAATTTCCACAAAAACAACACAAAAGAGATTGATTGCGCTATACAAAGCAGTATGGTACACACTCAAAAAAAACAAGCCCCGCACCATGCAGCCATGGAAACCAGAGACAATAAAGAATGCTTTAAATGTTTTTGAAGGCACTTGGCAGGAAACAATCATAAAAAAAAGAGATTCGATTCTGCAGACATGCTTACTGCCGAACCAATGAAAACAAAACTTTATGAGCATACCTTTTGCAACATGATCCGCTTAATCCTTAGCTATTCTGCCTAAAAAGGATAACAATGAAGCTACTCTTTATGGAGAAAATTAATTTGGTGGTTGGTGGGCATAGAGTTAATTGTGCTCAAAATACCAGAGTGACATTTTAAATCTTCAATTGAAACTGTGATTCTTCTTCTGGCCTAATAAAACTAAATTAGATAGCAAGTAACTGCTTCATGTTGCAGTAGATATGAACCAAATTGGTTCTGTGTCTGTTGTAGTGATTTTTCTTGTGACACCAGTGCAACGTACTTGGAAATCTTAAAAACTTTCTAATTAGTTTAACTGTGTAGTGTGATTTTAGGCGTTGTTTATTATGAGCATTCGTTCAGGTTGAGGCATGCCAGATTTTATTATTTGGAAAAATAATACATGCTTTCTGATGTTCAAATTAACATGATAGAGCTGCACTTTCCGCTGCAGCAGCTGTTTGACTATTACCCATTAAATGCAGCACTCAGTACTCATGCCAGAGTTTCTTACTGGAACAAACTTTGAATATTTTTTCGTTCTCAGTCACTTTGGATAAAAGCATCTACTAAATGATTAAGAAGGAAATGGACACGCAGCCAGAGCCAACAGCAGAACCGTGGTGGAGCGCTTCAGTTTGAATAAATTTTATTCCTCCCTTCATTTTTTGTCTCTTTTTAAATTGTTTTGTACATAGGTACCAGGGTAAAAAAAGAAAATATAGTCCTCCCAATTAATAAGGCCATATTCTCATGTAAAAGCACACTGCAGGCAGAAGCTTCGCAGCATGAAACTGCTCGATAATCAATCATTTCACCTAACATTTTAACTAGAGACATTCCCTCATGGTACAGTAATCTTGTTTCCATGTATAATAATGCAAAATCACACACATATGAGTTTTGGTCCTGGTAATTGATTGTGAGCAGTGGGCAATAAATAAACTAAATGCACAGTAGCTGGAAAAAAAAAAATCCCTGTCCCTTTAGGCGACGGCGGGATTTCAATGAATATAGATGAGAGTTTGGGACTGAATCCAAGCGCGTGTAATTTTGTATCCCTGGACATAAAATCTTCTGACTAAGGGATCTACGAAAGACAGGACAGATGCAACATTGCTGGGGTGTTAGCCTTGGGCTGACCTGACAACAGTTGGAAAACTGTCAGAGTAATTATCAGTGGAGATAACAAAACTCTCCGTGATTTAATGGCTTTCAGTGGCCACCTGTTTTTGTATGGTGTCCATTAGCTCCAAACAATTACCTTTCTCTTTATCCCATCTCCCAAAGCAGAGAGTGGATCACTTAAAAAGGAGGAGAGCAGGAAAACATGACATCCAATTAGACCTTCATGCACCTATGCATGGTCACATTCAACTCCTTATTGCACGAAGCAATTATAAGTCGGCTCATTATGTAAAGCAGTACAAATTAAATCCAGCGTCTTGTTGCGCACATGGCCAGAGTGGCCATGTTTGAGCCTCACCATTGGCATTAATCTGCTCTCACTAAAGCGAGGCTGCATATTTCAAAACGTTAACTACTTCCTCTGAGGAATCCCCCGTGGAATAAGAAAAGATCATTATCCTCAAAGCTACACAAGAAGTTTGCTGATGGGGAATGAGGTTCATTGAAAGTAGGACAAACGTAATTAGATACAGTAGCTTCTCGTTCCCAGCTGCATTTCATTGACAAGACTTCTTTCTTGTCATTAGCAGGACAACCTTACTTCAGGTGTCTTAATGAAAATAGTAAAGTTTTCTATTACTCCAAAATTTTACAGTGTTTGCTAAAACCGCTGAAACTCTCCTACTATTAGCTTGTGACTCGATGTGTAGCAGCTCTCTGCATAATTGCTTGTTGAATAAACAAATACTTAAAATTAATTTCACTTGAGACTAAAAAAACAACAACAATATAATTTTAATGAATTCCTTGATCAGCTTGATTAGCTCTGCATGCTTCAGCTGAAGGCTGCTGGACTTCTATGGTCCTCAACGCCATTTGAAAGGCTTGTTTAATTGTAGTAGATGGATGAAGAGTTTAACGCTTAAAGCACCCTTCACATTGTTGGCACCCCTGCTGAAAATGTGCCAGAAGCCTAAAATTAAACCCACCTTAAATTACAGTTACAGATTAATTTACTGAGGAAAAAATTGCTGCAGTGAGCTTTGAAATATATTATTTTACCTCATTTTTCTTCCTCCTGTTTCCGGTGGGAAATCAAACTTGACCCCGTTTGCTAGTTGAAGTGGTTTTATGTTATTTTTTTATTGCTCCGACTGTAGATCTGAGACAGTCTACAGTCGGAGCAATAAAAAAAACTGGAAGACTTTCAAGTTCGATGTTATGCTGATTTTACTACAGCATATTGCAAGCACTTACTCATAATCTTTTGAACGTGGGTGTCATCTTGATCATTTCCCTTTTGATCCTTTAGGTTTTGCATGATTTCAACCACATTTAACAGTTTCAGGTTGTTTATGAAAATTTTTGACAAATTATCCAGAATTACATTTGTGAGGTCAAACACGAATGTTGGATAAGAAACTCTGGCTCACAGTTTCTGGTCTATGATTTTTTTACCTCAATGTCCAATTGAGGTCAGGGCTCTGTTATGTTCTTCTTCACCAAACATTCGTCTTTATTGACTTTGCCTTGTGCCCTGCAGCCCAGTCATGTTGGATCAGGAAGGTACCATCTCCAAATTGTTAAATATCTCCTGGCATCTGCTAAGTCCTGATTCATCTACTGGATTGTCAGACAAAGAGCTTTGATTTATCGCTCCAGAGAAAATGTCATTGCTACTTTAGTGTTCAGTGGAGACGTGCCATACGCCACTGCATCCAACACTTTGTTGAAGCCACGCTTGCATGCAGCTCTTCTTCCACAGAAGCTAATTTCATGACGCTTCCTGTTGCTCACTCTGTTGTAGCTGTTGACTCTGCAGAAAGTTGGCAACTTCTGTGCAACATCTGCTGACACTGCTCTATTATTTTACACTGTTTGCCACTTTGTGGCTTTATTGCTGTCTTTCCCAATGTCTTCCTCTTTATTATGATGCCACAGTGAGCTGTGGTATCGTAATACTGAAATCTAGTAGTGAGGAGGTTTTACAACTAGACATATGCAAAGGGAGCATCCCATCATCCTGAGCATTGACCAATAGCTGCACACCAAGGTGATGGATTTGACAGACCTGTAGAAAAGTGCATCAGGGGTTTAAATAGGTGGATTAATATTTTTGTTAAGATGTGTTTGAGTAAAACAAACAATTTCATTCTAAAAAACTACTGATGCTTCCTATAAAAATCCTAACGAAAAAGTTATATTTTTAAAAACTCATTCGCAAAAAGGGACATAAAAAATGCAAAGAATGACTGAAACTGACGTAAACATGTTGATTTTATCAAAGTCCTGCAGTCATCTTTTGATTTCATTAAAAAGTATATCTGCGCTTCAGGGAAACAGAAAGTGAGAAATTACCAATAAAAAAATCCCTTTCATGGTCTGATCAAATTAAAATGCAAATGTATAGATTTTTAAAATGTTTTAGTTACATTTAATTTATAGGAATTTATTCCATTGCTTTTGTATAAACAATAAAACCATTGGGGGGTTTTGTTCTCCGCAAAATGTTTGGGTTCAAATCAAAAGTTGGACTTCAGAGCAAAGCAGTGCTGCAGGAATAAAAGATCAATATAATTAACTGTTGTTTACAAGTCATATCCACTTTAAATAATGGCTCCTGTATTGGCTATTATGGAAGCCTATAGAGCATGCCACGACTAAATCAAGAAGGCGTTATTTGAATTTGCAAAGCGTAATAGAAAATAAGTGAGTCCTCTTCAATCTTATCTGTAAGTTCTTACAGGCTTTTCTAACCGTGTCAAGATTGGTGGAGAAAACAACAACTGGGAAATGTTTCGCTGACATCAACTCCGATGGAATCAAATAATTGGAAATTCATTCACCCTCTTAAACAAAGAGAACAAATTACTTCTCTTTAGGAGAGTGGCAGTAAATGCTGCTTTATATGGCTTTTCAATTACACTCACTCTTATTGCAGGATATTTTATTTCCATTCAAACCTGATTGGTTTTTAAACGGTAGCAAGAAGAACAATGTGAAATGGGTGGTTTGAGGTCGACTGACTCTTCACTTACTCCCCTGCCTTAAGGCCGACTCTGTTTTCACTGAGGACACACGTTGTCTATCCATTCAAGCTTCACGGAGTCAACAGGTCAACCTTTTTGTCTTATGCACCCTGAAGCAGTCCTTACAGGTCAACGTTAAAAAAAAAAGCAAACAGTGGCTGCATAAGCTCTTGGGGAATCTGGCCAACCCCTTTAGAAGTAATAAAAATCCCACTAACAGTCAGAAACCTCCTGTTTTTCTCATGGGATGAAAATCTACAAATATCTGACATCAAAGCTAGTATATCAGGATAAACTCTGATGTATGGCTGTGTTTGATGACTGGAAATCATTTTTGGTTGTCTCACAATCCCAAATACCCACAATTGTGTCACGTCCGAATTCAGATTAATGCTGTATTTTTGTGAAGCACAAAATTGGAGCCTTCGTCAAATTTCAAACCCGTTCTGCCCCTTTCCATTAGCAGAACACCAATAACTTTCACTGGGAAGGAGCCAGGTGTCTTATTCTACTTCTCCATCTGTTAAATTATTCAGATTTAACCAGGGATCTCTGTGAGCCGGCGGTTCTTGCAGCAGCAGAGCGCTCCCAGGGCAGCCATCTCACCGGCAGTGACAGAAACTCCGTCATAAACCTGCTGTTCTGCTAGTTATAATAAATGAGTATGCACATACACTGTGACTTCTCAGTTTCAGACTGGGTTTTGGTGTGGAACTCATGTCCGAACCAAGAATAATATTACTGCTAATTACACGGAGACAGGTCTGGGTTTGTGGAGGGAAAGCCGAAGGAAAAGCTCTCTGGTTTGATATGGGTGTTATATCCCTGGTGCAGGGCTCTGCACAGAGTCTTCTTTGCATTCAAAGCCATTTCCTCTCATCTTTTAGTTCCCTCTGAACAAATGACGGTACATTGTGTGGACAATCATGGTACCAATGATGCGCGACACATTTTTTGACACATTTGAAACATTTTTCATGGCCTAAAATTATACCAATCCAGATGTAAATTGTGTTAAATATGAAAACAGCTTTGTTTTTGCACCATGTAATTAATAATTCATATTTGAAACTAACAGAAATTTGATTTTCCCTATTATGTGTGAAGCCATCAGAGACATGCTTTAATTGAAATCTCTTTCCAGGTGCACAGCCCAGGGAACAAAGTCATCATCCCTTAAAGTGTTTGTTTCCGACGGAGCCATGATGAATTCGTAGCCTTCACCGTGTCATTTTTAACGTGTGAATACTTTCAAACAGTCACTGAAAGGAGGAGAAAACGATGAGAGAAACCACATATGGCTAACTTTTTTTTTCTCCTTCCAGCAAAAAGGCACAACAAGCTTTTTAATAAAGTTGTGGCTTTAAAACAGAGGGGAGCTTCCAACATGCCTTTCATATGGTTTAGACTTCAGTGAGACGCTACATGAAGTGCGAAAACTCGTGTTTTCTCCAGCTGTATGCAGCACAGAGTAATGCAGCTGTGCCCTTCCCCACCAGCAGGAAAAGGGCTGCTGTCTTTTTCCTTCGCAATGACTTGGGCTGCTTGGAAATGTTTCAAGCTGTGAGAGTTTGAAAACTAAAAGAGGTAAATCAACCCAACTTACAGGGATAGCACCGTTGTAAAGCTAAGGTTGGCATGCTCTGAGAGTCATGTCTTTGGAGCAGCTTGGAGGCAGACAGTCCAACCAATTAACCAGCTGAAATCAGTGTGCTCTTCACTGGAGCGGCCAAATGGAACCATATTCTGTGCCAGAAGCAATTAAAGACAACTAAAATTTTAGTGATGGTATATTTTGAATGAAAATTAAAATAATGACAAACAAATGTCACACAAAACATTTTCCTAACTGTAAAATTAACTTCTTTGAGCTTTACATTATGTTATGATATTCCCTTGTCAAAAACATAATTGGAGTGTTGCTTTGTTTCTTTCATGCGTTAGTCTCCCGTGGCAACCATCAAGGGGTGCCTAAATCCTTGCTTTCACCAAGCGCTGCCTTTTCCACAAAGCTCCTCCTCAGAGCCACAGTCTCCAAGTCAAGCTTTCGCTTCACAGAGCGATTCCCTCATGATTCCCTCGCTCGGCTCCTTCAGACTAGCCAGCAACAATCAGTAAAGACCTGGCGGAAATGTGTGTCTGCTGAGCTTATCATACAAACGACTTATCAGTGAAACGCTGGTAAAAAAAAAAAAAAAATGTTGTTGTAATGACTTTATGAAGGAGTTTCAGAAAGAGCAAGAACTTCTTAAAGAGACAGAGGCCCAATTTTGAGGTGTTAAATTCCAAAGTCAAATTTCTTTTAAGTCATGTTTGATGTATGAAAACATTTTTATGAAAACTGAAGGTAACACTTACATTACAACAATATTAGATTTTTTTTTTACTTTAAAGTTCTGTGGAAATGCTGATACAATTTAATCAAGATATTCCTAAAACATGATTATGAAACCAGTTGAAAGAATTGAAGCTCATTCTTGAATACTACAGCTCAACAAATGGCCACTTTAAATCAAGTCCAACATATTTTTCAGGAATCTCCATGTTGCAAAAAAACTTCCATGCAGATTTGTATGTTTTGAGAGACTAAGACTTGACATTCTGCCCAACATGACATCTGTGCATAGGTAGTTTTTTTTTTTTTTTTATCTCATCAGTCTGAAATGTTTTTACAGTTTTCCCATCCATAATTAATAATGGGACCAAAAGAGTGACAGGTGAGTGTTGACCTGTCTAGAGAAGTGACAGAGTGTCCTGGCCAAATTTGACCACTACATGTCACTGCAGCTTTCAAAACTCAGGATGCCAGTTTGCATCTTCCAAAGAAAAAAAAATGAAAATAAGTAAAAAAAACAAAAAAAGTTTGAGACGAGCCTAAAATCAGCATAAGCATCCAACATGTAGAAATCCCTACTAATATTGCAGGTTTTTGTGATGTTAAAAAAGCCTCAAGTCATTCAAAAATTATTTCCACTTTAATATAAAACTTAAACAGATCTAACTGATCATATGAGTGTACATACTCTTAAACTAATTGTTGAAGCATCCATTGCTTCATCTGTCAAATTTATGTCTAGCTGGAGAAATTCAAAACTTTTCTGCTCATGGATTCAATGTTTTGGTTTCTGATACCTTATTTTGTCACAGTTTTGGGACAAAAGCGGACACATATTTCGAACTTCATAATTTTAGATTCCAAGACAAAAAGTAGCCGTGCATGATGCTGCCACCACCATACTTCACTGCGGACATGGTGTTCCACACTACTGTGAAAACAATATAAGTATTTGTGCACATAAATATTCCTTCTGTTTTCTTTCTCAAAATTCTAAACTTTCTGCAAATACATATATATACATGTACATAATTTTATTTCCAACAAAGTTTCCACATTTCTACTTTACATCTGTAGGCTGAGTGCTTGAAAGTGAAGGCAAATTCCTTGTTTGTGCACAATCTATGTCAGTAAAGCTGATTTTAATTCTGATTCTGGTTGTTATATGATGCTTAGTCATATCTTGTGTCAAACAATAGCTTTTGAGTAAAATGCAACACTATGTATTTTGTTTACAGTTACAACTAAGTAAGGAGTAATGCTTTCCTCTATAGTATTTATTTAAATGATTTTCTTGACTTTTTGATCTGCAGAGAAGCGGTTTTGCAAGAAATGTATAAAAGATTTGTATAAAAGTCAAAAAGAGAAAGGAAAGGCACACATTATTCACATTTCTACAACCCCAGTTTCCAAAACGACTCTAAAATGACCAGAAGACCACATTTTGGAAAAACAAATCTGATGTGGTGCATTGCTTCAAGAATCATTTCACATTATTCTATAACCTCCAGTCACTCCCTGAAAGATATGCACTATTCTCCCCACAGCGAAAACAAAATGTAGCTGTTTATAGGTCCACTCTGTAGACACATGTCCATCCACTGGGACAAAAAATTTCCCTTTTGGCTACATGTCCACTCAAATGTATCAAACAGAGCTCTCCAATCTGACAAAGCTTGTTTTGGCCTCCAGCTAAGATTGTCAACCAGTAGAAGACCTTCAGCATATGCAACAGTGTGTCGAAACCTGACTAAACTGGCTGCTACTGCTTGTGCAAATCTGCCACCAGCCCCTGACACATACATCTTTGAACAGACTCTGCTGACCCTTTGGCCGTCTTGAAAACAGTGACAAATTCAGGCTTGATGTCTCCGAGCAACATGGGGGATATTTGATCTCTTACTCAATGCACCGACTTATACAGTTATCCACCTTTCACATAAACTTCCTTTAAATGTGATGGACAACAAGAGGAGTGGTTCAAACCTCTGTCCTGTCAACCCATCATTGTGCTTCCACAGCCTACACATGTGCTGCCATGTGTCCCGGACGAGAAGATATTAATAACCCTGACACCCCCAGAAACGCAGTGTCTGGGATCCAAACTCATTTTCACCGTGTCATGAGTGCATGTATAATTATACGCTTCGCCGGCCTCCGAGACCCGCCTGTTTAAATCATAACGCTCCCGAAATTGGAAAAAAAAAAAAGAATAGCTCCTTTTTGACACTGATGTGTCTCACAGGAACTGATCCTCCTAACAGATGTGTCAAAGGATTCACAAACACAACCAGCCCTATAGAATAAAACCCGAGCGTTTGCCCCAGGTCAGTCAGAAAATTTAAACTTCTCTCTTTCTTCAAGAGGGCTCATTAATATTTTATACTCTTGCACAATCCAAACTAGTTTAACTCAAACTGTCTGTCTGCAGGGGGGAAATAAAAGGGATTTTGAACCAGAAAAAAAAAAAAAACACAGCTCACGGGGGACGACCGAGACCGGATAAGAGCAGCAATCGTTATCCTCAAAAACACCATAACTCCACCACAGTTAAAATTTTTATCAGCGCACTCAGATAAAGGATTCATTTATCACACGGCGTACAGCGCCTTGCAAATGTATTAATACTCTTTGAACTTTTTCCCCATTTTGTTGCAGTACAGCCACATACAAAGTGGTGCTTGATTGTTAAATGTGAATGAAACGATTCTCAAAATGATTTAAAACTAAACATCTGAGAAATGTGCCCTAAATGTTCCCCTAAAATAAATCCAGCACAACCATTTGTGTTTAGATACCACCTAATAGGCAAATAAAGACAAATAACACATGTGGGTAATGTGGTCTTACTACACATCCAGCTCCTCCTCCATTTTGGTTCTCTGGACTCACACCGCTGCATGTCTCTGGTGTCTTCCTGCCTCCACACACCTGACTTTTATTAATGGGTGATTGCCATGCTTCTGGAACACCGAATGGCACACTGAGGAGGCAACACATTCGTTTCATTCAGATGTGCTCGTGCAGGGAAACGTCTAAAACATGAAGGACAGCGAGTCCTGAGGTCCAGGATCGAAAGCCACTGCGTTAGAGAACATTAGTGAACAAACAGCATCATTAGGACCCAAGGAGCACTTTATCTCTGACAAAAGGAAGGTCAGAGATAAAACTTTGGAGAAGTTTTGGAGCACATTATAAAACAACATGTCTAGCTTTGGATCACAAGGGCATCAACCAAAACTGGGCAAGGAAAAGAGAAGAAGTCACAGAATAGTGGCAAGATAAAAAGGCACTGACTGTTGACAGAAAGCCAAAATAATTCCTGTTGGCAGGTGTGGGGGGATCCAGCAAGCATGGCCAAGAATGTGCTCTAAATGCAAATCTCAATAAAATACTTTGCAGCTGCAACTGTAACATGCCAAAAATGTGAGAAGATTTGCAAGGAAACTACGATTTTCAAACAGCATGTCATAGTTTGAGCAGCGATACCACACATCCTAATTGTCCTGGTGATTTCATTATAGCTCGGGCCATCTCTGCAACAGGAATTGCTTTAGGTGGAGAGCCTCAAGCTTTCATTAGATACCAGGAAGCAGCAATCAGTGGGCCCCATGTGCCTGTGGAGCTCTCCTGTATCAGGACACAGGCATTCATGTGACCTCTTTGTGTGCCTCAGCAGGTAATAAATCCCTCAGGAGCGCCGGCTGGCTCGGCAGAGTTAATGCAGATCCGAACCTCATCTTTGGAATGCAGCGATTCGACGTGATGCCACGCTAACCAATCTTTTTTTGCACAAATTGAATGGCTGAAGGCGACTCCGGCGATGCGCCAGAGATCAAGACGTGGCATCTTCATCTCTGTGAAATTGGAAATGGCGGGGGTCGCTGATGAAGTTTCATGTTCGTGATTTCAGGTGGGAGGCTGAGCTGAAGCTGCTGTGTCTTTCAGCAGTAAACTGGTTGTGTGTTTAAAACACCCTTAGGGGGACAGAAGGAAAAAGGTGTCAGGCTGTGGCCTTGGTGCTTGGTCATTTTGTTGCATTGAAACAAATGATTACGCGTCATTCCCAAACTTCTTATTGAATTACTAATATATTTTCTTCCCTTAATGTGTAATAAAAAGAGACAATCTACCTTCCTCACCTAGCGCTGTTGTTTATACAAAGAGTTTTCAAGCTCATTGCTCTGATTCCTTTCCTTCAGTCTGCTCACTATAAAAGTTTAAATTTTCAATCATCAGAAGGATGTACATGTGTGCGTCATCTAGCCAGCCAAAGTGAGGCAGAGGAGGAAATGTCTTCCTTAATTGAAACTCTGGCACCGTTTTTGTAACATTCATAGCTAAAAGGCTGCTTCACAGTGGAGCAGCAGAGCTAAAGCAAAGCCTCAGTTTCCCTGAAGCCATTGTACATGGGAACTCTGAGACCGTCTGGCGGGCTGAGATAGAGACAGGCCGCATCCTTCAATCGAGTCGGACCCACATTTACCGCTTTGTTCATAAACATGAAGTGGCAAACCACATGGAGAACTTATTTTAAAAAAAAAAAAATCATTAAAGCTGCTTAAATGCTAACAAACGAACACATTCCTTAGTGCCACTTTAGAAGTGAGGTCAGGTGCCAAGGGGCCGCCGGCCCAAACCCGATAAACTGGATCCACTGCTGAGGCAGGCGTAGGAAGAGGGGCCACTTGAGTGTGAAGAGTCGCTGGAGTGTCGTTCTCCCAGCTTTGATGCCGACACTCGAGGTACGGCTCACTGGCTGACCTGCGAGCAAAACCAATCAGAGGCATAGATGGGGAACAATGTGCTATCATAGCGATATGCGCTTGTTTTGAGAGGCGTCTATCTGTTTCGGCTCCTCTAGTTTGTCAGGAGGGTACGAGAGGGGGGGACTGGATTTGCTGCAATATCGGCAGAGGGTTATAAGAACGCCTGGAGGGCAGCGCGGCACGGTTCAATTCCATGTGCTCTGCAATCTCAGAGCTTTCAGGCTTACTAAATCAATTACACAGGGTTGTGGAGCCTGTTCCTCTCTCACACGTAATACCCATAATGCCCATTGTTTCTCTATGCTTCCCGGGGAAGACCGAACACAGACTTCCTGCAAAGTTGATGGCTGCATACTTCATCTGTTCAGCTCTTCAGCTGTCTTCACAAATCTGGATCCTTGATGCCAACGTAGGAGGATGGACTGTAGCGATCAGCGCAAGTCACAAAGAAGAACACATAAGACTTTAAGTCTTTGTCTTCAGCAGACGGTGTTTCAAGACCCAGCAAAAGGAGGACTCGTTTTTTTCCTCTCTATCACACTGTGTCCAGGAGGAAGTGGTTTGGTTCGGAAGGAAATTGCTGAATGCGAAACAGTGGAGCCTCAGGCCAACGGCGCAGCTCCTGGTTTATAGTCGGAGTGGGAGAAACACGGCCATCTAAAGCCTTATGACACACCAAAAACCAGGAGCTTCAGGAGATGCACAATGCTTTGGTTGTATAATGTTTCTAACAAAAGTCTCTTAAAAGATAAAAAAAATCAAGTGGAATTAATGTCAGAAACAACTAATTGTTTTATTGAGATCTAAAAATGGCATCTTATTTATTTTACCTTTCTCGGTAATCAATGAAGGCACCTTTCTTGACATTACTGCAATCATCCCCTTCTTCTAATCACTGATAAAAGCCTTTGCTTGTTTCCATTTAATTATTTGGACAATTTATGTTTGGGGAGGAGCTCCAGTCTTTTAAAGGCCTCCTTGCCATCACCCTCATGTTTAGATCTCTTCACACATTTCTACAAAGATTTTCATACAGCCTTGGCTACTCTAAAGCATTAATATTTATTCTTCTAGCCAAAATAAACTTGCTACAACTGAGAGATTAATTTTGGTTTGGTATGGGGAAGAGACTAATCAAATTCCAGATATCCAGGTTATTAGTCCTCCAGGCACCTGAAACTTTTTACAGGAATACATTTTATAATCAGGTAAAAAAATATATAAGGAATTCCTAACCGGCTTTACAGATTTAAAGATTTATTTTTTATACATCTGATTTGAACGAAGCAATCTTTTCTTTGCCTGAGTGAATAATATACAAACAGAGAGAGAGTCAAATAATTCATGCTTTGTGTTTGGTAGATGAATCCCTCGCCTGTGGCTGTTCCTCCTTCATTTACATAGCAGTAACACTGCGCGCAGTAAGGAGCAGAGAGCGGAACATTGTGGATCAGAGCTAAATGACGCACAACTGTAGAAACATTGCAGAGCCAAATAGTTTTATTATTCCTTGTAAGACATTAGTTCACTTTTGCACATTGTTCAGTCGTCGAGTCAAACCTCTGCACCTGCAGCCCCACCCTACCCAAGTGACACTTAGCGGGTCTTTTCTTTTTCTTCCACGACTGCTCAAATGAATCTTTTTTTTTTTTTGTCTTCATTTTATGAGGGTAAAATGGCTGACGCATCTTTGACGTCTTTGTAGCAATCTGCTTTGGCATTGTCTCAGAGGGGGAAACCTCTCAGGTCTGCTCATTAAACTCAAGAATGGCTGGTTTTTGCGCGCTTGGCACGCGCGCCGCAGCAACGCACAAGGTAACGTAATTAAACTAACGGTGGATGAAACAGAGACCCGGTGTATCATCCGAATGTTTTTTTTTTTTTTTTTTTTTGATAAACTACAAAAACAATGAATAAAAGTTTAGTGGTAAGGATTTGCATGGTTTCACTAAATCAAATCCAAATCTGATTTAAGCGCCATTATTTAGTGCTAATGTTACTTTTCTGTATGCGCATTATGGCGTTGTTTTCTGACGTCGTTGTTATCCTAAATGGTTTTGTGTTGAATTCCTTTCTGTTGCTCTTTTTAGTACGTTTTCATTAAACTGTGAAACACACGCAGTAGTTTCAACAATAAACTGTTTATTACACCAGGTAGGGATTCGGTCCAGTGTATTGGAACCATAACGCGTGGCGGCTTTCCAAAGCGCACGAGCACGAACAGCACCACCGGAGCTCACCTGCAGGACACTGTGATCTCCACTTTGGTGGCAGGGATGCTCCCACTCATGGGGTCGAAGTCACAGACCGTCGCCGTGGCCTCCACCTTGTCCATTACGTCCCCCTCCATGCGTGCGGGAGACCCGGGCCAGCTCCTGTGGCCGTGTGAGTGAGTTCCGCTGGACCCGGAGAGCCGAGGGCGGAGAACCGGAGCGCGGCAGCCGAGGGAGCAGGAGCGAGCGCGGTCCAGACAAACCTCCTGGATGCGGTCCGCCGGACGGGCAACAGCATGGAAAGTTTAATTAAGGCGGCGGTGGGAGCGGCTGCGAGGCGACTGGCTTAAACGCAACGTGGGGTTCAAATGCCAGGACCCATCAGTTCAAACTCTGCAGAATGAGCTCCTTCTGCCCGAGACCGAGGCGCTTTGAAAAGTAAACGCAGTGAACTCCACCCCTCCTGCCTGCATTCTCCAGCTGTAGCCTACATGCAGAGCTGTGGCTGACACTGATTTATGGCGAACTGATCGTAATTTTGCTCTAAATTAAGTTGGATGAGCCTCTAAGAGAAAATCAATTTTTAAAAAAAAGGATTGTCTGAATCTCCTTGCAGTTCAGAACAGATGAATATTTTTTCAATCAGCTTTTAGATTTTTCCTTAGAATAAACCCACCTTCAGTGAGTTAATACCTCCCTTCAAAAAAAAAATAAAAATAAAAATCTGAAAATCGCTCAGAAGATAACGGGTCCATCAACAAACCAGCTCCCAAAATGAAGTGAGAGGTTGCGTGGTGCTGTTTCAGCATCTGGACAGCTCCTCAGACCGCTGCAGCTCCACGATCAGCTCTCCTTTATCTCGCCAGTTTCCCCGACTATAAGTAACCTGAAGGGGCGAGAAAAATTTCCACCCGCCACCAGAGTAATTCAGATTTAAGGCAAATGTGCTAATGCGCATAAAGCGAGAAATACTCCGATTAAAAAGTTGCTGATGACTGACAGAGAGAACACCTTTGGAGCGTCACACTGAATAAGTTCTTCCCTCCAATGTCAATCATACAGGTATCAGCAGAGGATAAAACGGAGGTTTGGAAAACGATGCTGATTCATATCAATAGACTGTAATGTGAGATATACGAGAAGTGACAGAAACGTCACAGCCACATCATGACTTTGCACCAGCAGCCTTTGGCATCCTCCACAAGAACGATGAACCACAAAGCATCAGTGCAAACGAAGCTGGTTTGTTCGCAGAGAGTCGTAACTCTGTATGTTAATGAAATAAGTGGAAGGAAGAACTTCTGTGAAAAAGAGGGACAGGTCAGAGGAGAGACTGAACGAGTTGTGAGGCAAAGCGCTTTCTGGAGATTGACAGAGATTCTCCAAACCTGATCGGCTGGAGTCGAAGCTTCCAGATCCTCCACATAGAAACATCCAGAACATGAGCCAGAACTTTCATAATATGTGTGTTTAAGTTTTCCTCAACAAGAGACAACACAAGAGGATTCTTATCTGTGAAAAGAAAAATATAAAGTTGTTTGTTTTGTTGTTGTTTTTTGTTTTGTTTTAATTCAATGATCAGGATATTTTAAAGCACTTCCTGTTTCCCTCTACTAACAAACATAAGGAAAATTCATTTTCCAGCAGGTCTGGGCACGAGCGAACCAAATGCTGGTTCAATGAGTTAGTCGACTAGTAAATAAAAATGAACCCCACAGAGAACCTAGAGAACATGCAGCCGCGAGTCGCAGCTGAATCAATATTTCAATATTCTGAGAAATCTTAGTAGTAAATGCTTCAGATTTATCACTCAGTTTTTCAATTACATAACACAACTGCAGTATTTCAAATCAAAGTAAAATCACTTTTTGATCAATTTAAGATGCAATGACTGGTATGTTTATCTACCTCAAAGAGAAAAATCCAAGCAGCAGCGTCTCACGACCGTGAGTCAAATAGACACAGATGCTTCAGTTTTGTCACATGTGGAAGTTTCATATAGACAAACGCCCACAAAGGTCACATAAAAATACACATGCAGCCTGAGAAGCTGTATGTGATCCGTGCCACAGGCTATCCATCGAGCATTATGGGAAATCTGACTCAGACTGAGACTGACATGGCGGAGAGTGGTGCGTATTTCGGACCAACGGAGCACCGATTTATTATTATTCATGTTGGCTCTGTAATTAAGCCTGGTGGTGGCCCTTGGCTGGTTGACTCTGAGCTCCCATCAGCGTACTGCTCCTCGCTGCCTGCTGAGCTGCTCTCCTTCATTCCCACCCGCAGCCACCCTGCTTCCTATAGCTGTGGAAGAAGTGTAATTACAGCTGCATGAACCCTTTCGGTAGGTACAGTGCATGAGTGTGTGTGTGTGTGTGTGTGTGTGTGTGTGTGTGTGTGTGTGAAAGAGAGAGAGCTTGTGCCTAAGCTGTAATACCACCCACACCTGTTCTACATCAGCAAAGGGAAAGCACCACATGGGGGGCGAACTCCAGCAGCTCTGATTTAGTCTAAAACAAGAAAGACACCAAAAAGGCTGTGCAGTATTACTTAATTATTATGCGGCACACTGTTTTCATTTCATTTTATGTAATTTTATGCCTATACTAGATATTAGAAAAGTAAAGATCCACAAAAAGATTTCCAACATTTACTTAGATGTGCTTTTAATGTTTGCTCTCCGGTCTTGAAAGAGTAAAAGCTAATCCGCGCTGTATGAAGCATGACAACATGTCAGTCTAGCTGACGGACTCACAGCATTCACATACTAATTTCTACATTACAGCACTATTTATTACTAAATTCATGCACACATTCACACAACGACAGAGACGGATGGGGTGGGAATCAAACCAGCGACCCACTGGTTGCAGGGTGAACTCCTACCGCCATCGCCCCAAGTTACCACAAGACAATGCTACAGTAGCAGAGAGAGAACGTTAAACCTTTTCAGCCTTTTTCAGACATTTAAATTTTTGATGAAGGTAGAAACAAATGAATATTTTAAGCAACTCAACTTGCATTAGGGGGCTCTGTATATTCAAACGCAGACTGAGGGAGGGCTCTGTCAGTTTTACCTGTTTGAGTGCAATGGAGAGTTGTCCAGAAGGGGTCAGTATCAAGCACCGTCACGACGTTTAAAAGTTGTTTTTACTCTAACTTTGATGATCACATCTACAAAGGCTTAAGCTGCCAAGTAAAGATAAAAGCTTAACCAGTCGTATCAGACGCACATTAACCCCAAAACAAGCTAAAAGGAAGGAATAAAAACTTAATCTACCCGTGTTTTAGAGAATGTTACTCAACTGACATGAAAAAGCACAATAATGTCTAATAATGGTGGCTCTGAGTTAGAATAAATACACATCAGAGTTATATTTTTCTGTTATTAGATGCCCTAATTTGAACAAAAAGATCTAGTAGAAGTAAAAAAGTGAATTCCTCATTTTGACCCGTGCTAAGTACAAATTGACTCGTTTCCAACGAATGTGTTGCTTTCTCAAACATTAACGTTTGATGTTTCTTGTCGCCATATGAAGTTCATAATTCTGACATTCTTGCAAACAAGTTCCCATTCGCATATTCCACAGACGTGGGGAAACATTAACATTCATCCAGAGCTGCGCTCCTCTGGCCACCTGACAAATGAAAGCCTCGTGTTCATTTTACCCTTCAGGTCTCCGCCAGCATCAAAGAGTAAGCAAAAAGTCAAGAAGTGTCCTCTAAATTTAACCAGCGGGATCTTCTTTATGTTCTCTTTCTTTTTTGGTAACAGAGTAAATCGTCAGAGGGGTGGTGATGCTCTCGGATGTTATGGACACAATAAGCAAAAAGGAAATTAAAAAAATTCACGTTGGCATTAACCTGGCTGTCCTGCGTTTATGTAAACAAGGACCTGAGTGCCTGCTCCGTCTCTGAACGCTGTGACATAACAGGGCAACATTTTGAGAGACGGGGAGAGAAAACGCTGCTGGCGTTTCCTGGTTTTTGTGCAAAGCCATATAATAAAGATGAAGCACTCCAGGAAGTTTAACATCTATTTTTTGAGCAGCCTGGAAGCATTTCATGCATCTTACTTTGAAGTGAACATCTGTGAAGCAACACACTCCAAATGTGCTCTGGAGAAAAATACTGGAAAGAAACATTTTCTAAATGGCTGCAGCTATGAGGGGGATGTTTGCGTTCTGCTGCACTTTCCAATGTCTCTGTTAAAAGCAAACATTTTGAAGGACAGTCAGTCACATGGATATTTTTTTTTTAAAAAGAACAGATTTAATCTTGGTTGATCTTTCTTTCATCGGGGAAAAAAAAACCTTCATAATGCAAACAGAGTTTTGCAGAAGGAGTCAGAAACTCTCAGAAATCTGACTCAATATCGTCAGAGAAAACAAAGAGATGGTGGTTTCTTCTGGGTCCTGTTTCTGTGCCTTGTGAGACAAAGTGTTGGAATATTATAACATCTTTACGTCAAACAAAAGAAAATGAAAGAGAATATTGGCTTTTCTTTTGGGTTTTTGGCCTAAACGTATAGTCTGAACCTTACTGTTCAATCTTGGAATGTTATTGGATAGGAAATTTTCATATAAATATCCCCAAAAAGTGAAATAGCAAACAGCGCAACTTGAAAAACTTTGGCTCAGCACAATGAATCTCTGTGGTTCACTGTACCAGATTAATCAAAACATAGAAGGATGTTTGTAAAATGTTTTGGTTGATCTCACTTTACAATGTCTAAAGCACTTAAGCAAAGCGCAAAATATTTTTTTATACATTTAAAATAACATTTTCATAAAACCTTATAAAAAAATTAAAAAAAAGTCTGAAAACATAATTTTCATCTCCTTTAATACTATTTGGAAAAATGAACCTTTTTTCATGTTTTTCTGTGTTCAGGCCTAATCACTTCAGCTGCTTGTGCTGTTTATTGACTGCAAGTGTAATATTTCAACTTTTTCTTAAAATTCTTCCAGTCATTCCTCCTTTAACATTTAATACAATAATAGCATTTGCTTTAAAATGTTACATTAAAAAAATTTAAGAAAAACATATTTAAAAAATGCATGTCCTTAGAAGTCCTCACGTTTAAAGCAGGCACAAGCAAATTACAGAAACAAGTTTCAATCGCTTATGTTGGCCTTGCAATATTAGAGCTTCTTAGTCAAACAAGTTAATGACCCGTTGTGATGAGCAGCCATTTTGTTGGTAAAATGTGATGCGAGTCTTGTCTTGATAATAAATGTGCTTCAAATTTAGGGTACCTCTATAAATATTCAGTCCTTTTTAAAGAAATCTGCATCAGTGGCTAATTATTTGATGTATTTGTGGGAAAGAAAGTGATTTATTACAGGTAGACATCAAAACTTTGTCTTGCAATTAAACACGTATGGAGTAAAACAGTAAGTGTTTGCCATAACGTCACTATAGTTCAAAACATAAAACACTGTGATCTCATAACTTTCAGGTCTGGGTTGTGCCGTCTGCTAAGTAAACTTTAAAATCCAAAAAGACAGTAAAAATTGCTTGTGGACTTTTATTTTTATCTGATGCATGAATGAAAGCAGCGTGTCTCTCCTCCCTCCGTCACATCAACCAACATCTCTCTGGGCTAAAAACTCATTTGTCATCCGATCAGTTTGTCAGCTCTATTGATTCTCCAAAGAGAAACTGGGACCATTAAGTCCCTTCTGGAACAGGACGGCTCGGCCTGCAGCTGTCGAGTCATACATAACCAAACAAATGAACGACTGAACTCGACTGAGAAATGGTGTTTAGACCATTGCTGCTCCACTACGCTGTCCAATTGAGCTGGGTCCGCCGAGCCCTCAGGGAGGAAGCGTGTCGGATTCTGGCTCATTCATCTTCCGTGTGTCAGAGACGAGGTAAGATCTGACCGCCGCAAGAAGGGATCTCAGAGGCTAACATCCCCCGTATGTGTGCCTGCATGTATGTGGTGCAGAGGCTGAGCTGCTGCATTGATTGAATGCCAGTAAATGGGTTTCTGGCAGCCATCCCCCGCAATCAGCACCACAACTCTGAGGTGTGTTTCTTTTTTTTTGTTCTTTTTTTTCAGTAGCAGTGACAGGATACAGCCTTGTTTTACTTCCCCTGTCAGGGAGTTCATTATGTTGAGACAGAAATTCACAATCCCATGAAGAGGGGACATTCCTTATTATAGAGCACAGTGGAGGTATTTCAGTCTCTGACCTGCTCTGCCTGCCTGGAATAAAAGCATCTGCAGGATTCAGAGACAAAAATCCTTTCATGGTGTAAATCTCAGATTTTCTCCCGAGAACTTCAATCGCCTGGACGTTTTTAAGTGTGTTGAAAACCGATGGCTGCTTTTAAATGCTGAGGTAATTCATTCAGATCGTTTTATTTCTAAAAAAAAAAAAAAAGAGAGAGAGAGAGAGAGAGAGAGAGGAGAAAAACAGAAACGAATCATCGGATTTATTGAAAGCCGTCACGCATGCAAAAAATCGTATAGTGTTTCAATATTCCCATGTGTTATTGGAAGTGATAGGAAGACATAGTGGGACATTTTAATAAAAGGGAAATAATGGACGGGGGTTTTCTCATATCCTCTGACATATCTGTTGGTTAGGCAGCTGTGACAGCGGGGGAGAGGAGGAGGACCGGGCTTCCTCCACTTCTCCATCATCCGAGTGAAAACTTCAAGTTAGGAAACAGAACAATTGATCATGACCGCAATTCTGAGAG
The DNA here is from genome assembly GCF_001443285.1 of Poecilia latipinna. Lineage (NCBI taxonomy): Eukaryota > Metazoa > Chordata > Actinopteri > Cyprinodontiformes > Poeciliidae > Poecilia > Poecilia latipinna. The sequence goes on along the minus strand of NW_015113420.1, from coordinate 6,607 downwards.
TAGCAGTTTTCTGTTTGTTACTTTAAGAATAAACTACTTCAATCCAGATTAACTGACAAAGTCAGATCCTTTAAATGTACCTGGAAATGCAAATTTCCATCCGTAGTGCCTTACAGGTGGATTGTATATCACTAAAAACACCTAGGATCTGTCCTGAAAGTCCAACTTGTCTCAAGCGGAGCTAAAACGTCACTTTTGTATCTCAGTCTGACTGTGGCAACCAAAACTTTTCATTCCCGACTGCTTCACACGCAGATTATTTGAAAGGGGGGCAACAACTATTGAGGCATTAACGTCTCGAGGATTGCTGCTGAATCCGTTGAACTTCAGATTCAGAGAGGATCACTCCTGGCCTTTGAGCAGCTTAGGATTCCTTCAGAATGAGAGGGAGATGAAGCAACATGGCTGCCGTGCAGAACAAATATCGTAGGTTCATCAAAAAATGGAGAAAAGAATCCCAGAAGTCAAAGCAGGAAAAAGTCAAAGCAAACATAAAAGTTTAAGCACTTGAAAGAAAACTAAACATCAGTCGTTAAAGCAAAGAATTTTATGCAAGTAAATGGTTTTATTTTGAGGAATCACTCAGATAAAAACCTTTTTTATGTGTGAAAAGTGTTTTGCAATGCAGCGTTCTCCCATATTTTGAGTTTTATAGTATTATCGAGTCTCGTAATTGAGACTTTGCAACATGATCTAATGATACTTTTCCCTTTAGACTCGCTCTGCTGCAACTGTTCACTGTGAATTTAAACTGCGATCAAACTTATTTCTAACTCCATAAAACAATTTAAACCTATTGGTGTTGCCGTAGAAACATTGTTACAGAACTGAAACGTAACAAACAGCAGCTGCGATGAAAAGTCGATGTTGCTTTGTTCATAATTCTGTGCAGCACATTGAGCTGCTTTATAAATAAAACTGATTGATTGATTGATTGATTGATTGATTGATTCCTGGGTTTTCAAACTTGTTAAGCTCGCACATATTAGTATTTGCTTGTTAATTCTGTTATTTCAGCATCAACTCTTCCTAACACAGATGTAACCATTAGGCTGTTAAACTTGGCACTAATGTCTTGTAGCGTCGCAGTGAGCATGATGTTTGCGTTGTCGTATGTATACAGTCATGCACTGAAACGTGTCACGTGTGTTTAATTTCAATCATGTTGTTTAATTTGACATTTTAATTGTGTTTTCTTTCAGAAAGGCCAAAAAAGCAACCGCAGTCGTCTGCGACGACGATACATTTGGCAACAATATTTCTGCATAATTATGAAGAAAATATGCACGTAGGAGATGCATCAGTAATTATATTATTGTTCTTTTTGTCACCAGTTACTTTGTTAAAGAGTACTGGGACTATCCCAGTGCTTTTGTAGGACTTTATGCTGAAATACGAGGCCAGTCACACATCACATCACATCACTCCGATCACTGCAACAGGCAAAAAGACTGAAGTCATTCAGCAGGATCTGCCACCTCCCCATGAAGGCCAAACGTGTTAGAGGCTTAATCTGTAAAAGTTAATATCATTCTCAACTAAGTGCCTCTTGAGAGGACATCATCATATTGTTACTTCTTAGACGACGGATCATCAAGTAGCACCCCGACCCAGATCGAACCGTCCTCGCGCTCATATGATATGCATATTCATTGAGCTCTGAAACAAGCCCTTGAGCAGAAGAGAAAACTCTCTAATTAGTTGCCATCATCCTTGTGGCAGCTCGTCGGGGTGCGTTTGTCTAGCTTGTCAAATGTTTTTGCCACCCTTTGCTGCTCCGATTGTTTCTGTGCAGGTTTGCGCCTGGCTGTCCTCTGCCACGCATTCAGTCGTGTTTAAAATGAGTTCGTGCAAGTCTCATCCCCTCGCATTATGCTTGATGAACACATGAAGCACGCTGGAAAGTGCCTACGCAGTACAAGGGTTACAGCAGAGAAAAAGCAGCACATGATTTATGGACTGAACACAGTCAGCAGCAGCTTTTTTTTGATAAATAAATCCCTAAAGCCTTCTTCCAATTTTGTCCAAAGACTCTGAAGATTGTTCGCGCCAACTGCAGGGTCAGTGGTTATTGTGGTTTTGATGCGTCTGCCAGCTCTTCTCTGTGCAACACAACAGATGAGGAGGATTGCATCAGCAGCTTCAGTTGCATGAAAACAGGGGTTTGTTGCAAAGTCGCTTACAGTTTGTGAATAGCTGTAATCATGCAACGAACTTCACATTTCACTTTCTCTGCATGCGTTACATTTACCGTTTCCCTTGACATGTACAATAGACCAATTCCAATCCACATCATATAGGCCAGCTTCTGAGTGTTTTGACAACAGTAGAGAACTGTTGCTATTCAAGCCATTCACTCTCAGCCCTGAGAGGGCTTCTCAGCTCCAAAGAGGAAATTATGATATACGTGTTCACAAGCTGTGTCATACTCCAGAAAAATGATTTTTGGCACGTTAAACTGTTCGAGGGGTGCGCTAGATTGTAGATAATGGGAGGCAAACACCTGAGGTCAGGAGGGACAGGTGGCATGGCTCACCGATTGGGCGCGGCGTCGAAGAGGACTGAGACGATGGCAGCATATACAATAATCTACAAAAGTCAAAATACTCAGTGAAAAATCGTACATCTGCTCAGACATAAAGGAGCCTGTTCCTCTTTTAACTCGGATGTTGTCAGATCCTGCTTTGATGAGGAGAAAATGTCTCAGTATCTTCAGTGACTGCAGAAACTTGAAATGTCAGAGACAAACACAAGCAACACACCAGTGACAGCCACTGACAGCCCCGTGCTTTTCTGCAGAAAATAACCCAAAAAGACGCTACTCCTTTGAAAAGCAGTGATGTAACAATTGGCAAAATTGTTGGTACCCCTCATTTAACGACTGAAAATAAGTGGAATAAGTTGAAACTGACAAAACTTAAGTAAAAACGTGTTGAAAATTAACCAGTGAAAATCAGACATTGCTTTTAAAATGCGGTTCAACAGAATCATTTTAAAGTACTTAATGATAAAACAAACCTAAACAAAAATGATGGAACTTCCAAAAATATTGAAACTAATCTGACAGTAAGGACGCGTTAGGCTGAGGTGTGTAATTAGTGTTTTCTAATTAGTGTATTCAATCCCATATTCAGTCAGTCAGCCTACTTAAAGGGTGACAAGTAATTTGCCTTGTTTGGTGACATGAAACTCAAGGCCTGGGGGCCAAATCTGGTCCGCCATAGCATTTTATGTGGCCCTTTAGATTCCAAATTACATCAATTAGTCCGTCCAGTTTTTCACAATTCTGCAAAATTCATACAAGATCCACAAAGGATCAACAAATCCCCACATTTTTTTCTGACTTTTACTGAAAAACATTGGGTTATTGATATTTTAACAGTTTAATGGCTTTTATCAATATATTCTGGCACAATCGACCCTTTAAGAACATCCAGATTTTTGATTTGTTCCAAAATGAAAATGAGCTCAACACCCCTGGAGAACAAAAGGAGAGAGATTAGGGGGAAAAAATGATAGACCTCATCCAAGTAGCTTGACGCTCCTGTGACTAAAGTTTCACATGTTGCTTAGAGGTTTAAGGTTCACAGGACTGAAGTCATAACATCAATTTTTATCACCAAAATGATGAAAAGGTTAGCATGAATGTTATCCAAACAACCCAGAACAAGTTCCAAAGAAATAAAAGGTGAACTCTGAGATCAAGGCACGGCAGTGTGAGATCGATCAGTCTGTCGTAGTTTGAGCCGGAGTGGAAACAACCAAGGAGGAAAGCAAATCAGCGAAAAGCTAGACTGCTATTTGCCACTTTGCCTAGTGACGAACCACAAAGCTTCTGGGAGAAAGTCCTTTGGACAGATGAGACAAAGCTGGAGCTTTTTGGAAAGGCACATCAGCTCTGTGTGTAGACAAAGCCAAAAATGAGGCATGCCAGGAAAACAACACAGTCCCTACTGCGATACACGGAGGAGGCTTGGTTATGTTCTGGGACTGCTCTGCTGTATCTGGCAGAAGGCGCCTTTAATCTGTGCAGGGCACAATCAAATCTCAGGACTATCAAGGCATTCTGGAGAGAAACATGCTGCACAGTGTCAGAAAGCTTGGTCTCCGTCGCAGATAATGGGTCTTCAAACAGGATGTGACCCAAAACACACAGCAGCTGAAAAAAAAAAATCTAAATATTTGCAACCAAACAAAATGTATAAAAAAAAGTTTAAGAGGTGTGAATTCTAGAGGAAACTCTCTACTGATCTGACTGACATGACAAATCAAAAATCACATCTTGGTCTCCCCTGAAACTTTTTTTTTTTTAAGTTAACCATAAAAGCTCACACAGATGAAGAAATAGAGACCTGCCAAAACCTTTCCCTCCATCAGTCTGCTTGATCTCCACAAACACAGACACTTCACAGCGTGCATGTCTGCATCACAACACTGTACTTATGAGAACACCCGTTGTGGCGCATGAATTATTCTAAAGCCAAACAAGGCCTTAAATCTGCTCAAGAAATCACGAACAGAAATAATCTCAGCCTCAGAGAGAGAGACACACAAACGAGCAGGAGCAAACACAAGTCGCTGCTGTTTGTCAGCTTTCCCTGGGCTACTATTTATTTTCAGAAGTGGAATGGCAAGAATTCCCTTCATTATCGACACCTGCTCGCATGAACCGTAAAACGTTACGGTGTCTGGTGTCAATCAATAAAAGAAAATGAATTGTGTTACATCAGAAGCAGGGAGCCAGAGAGAGAGAGAGACGTATGGTCGTCTGAATTTCTCTGCTCGGTATCAGCCCAATTCCCCATTTCACCTTCGACCGTGTGGCAGCAGCACATCCACTAATCAGTCTTCCTCAAGATGCAAACTGAAGCAGTTTCGTTTGTGTTGTCTGCAACTTAGAGGCCTCTGCTGCTCAATGTTTAAAGATGGATTCAAATGCTTAATAAAAATGTTTTATTTTAGTAAAAGAGAAGAGACTCGTGCGTTGCTTTAGGCAGAGAAAACGGTGTTCAGGCTAAACAAGAGGTACATCTGATGTTAAATGTTGCTCTCCTGCAGTGCCAGGAGACATACGTGCATCTCTCTCCTTGTCTTGATTTCCTTTGTGGGTGGAAGGGATTTCATGACAGATTTTTTTTTTTTTTTCATTCTTCTTCTCTAAGCTATATCCATGCAAATGATTGGATTTATCCCTGAGCACGGATACACAGCTGGTGATATGTGAAGATTGGCGTGGCGGTCTTCGCTGCAAACACTGTCTGCCGCTGGGAGTTCAGAACTCCTCCCACATGGAGATTTGACGCAGGTGCACACAAGTGCAACTAAGCTGGAAAACCACATTACGACACACACATCCTTTAATACTGTCAAGAGAAATCAGAAAGCAAAACAAGAAAGCCGCAAAATGTGACAGTCGTACTCGTGGCATGAGCCCGGATGAAGCCGCCGCCGGTTATCGTCTCATTCTGCTCGTTGGCATGTGACGGTACGAACTTCTGTCTGAGAAGTAGCCCTGTGTTGGTGTGACAGCGTGATTAATGTGGCTCCACACCCTCCCTGTTAGTTGACCCTTGTGGCTCTCACATCAAGATAATGAGGAAATCGTGCTCACCAGCTGAAACTCTTGCCCGCCCCTCTTCCTCCTCCACAAAACCCGTCGCTGCACGCGCACTCCCTCCGGTGCCGCCGGCGCAGCTAGAAGATTCCTCAAGCAGGATTTGCCGTCGTGGTTTTCCTCATCACATTACCAGCAGGACTGTAAAGGGTTGATGGGCATCCACATGCTCCGAGAAGCCAGAGGAAGTTATCATGTGCTGACAAGGAGTGGATGGGGAGTACAGGCCTGCTGCGACGCTCTTAGCGCCTTTTGCTCTTTGGGCTGTACGGCGCCACCGGAAGCAGCTGTCTATCTCAGAAAGCTCCCCGTTTCTTGTTCTGTAATAAAACCCTTAAGAATCAAACGACTGAGTCAAATATTCAAAATGTGGATTTTTTTTTTTTTTTTCTGCAGTCACTTGTTTTACTTCACACTGTTCAGAAATGGCTGTGACTCCTATCGGTCGCTAATGAACAACAACCCAGCCAGCATGCCTAGGTGGGCCCCATGTGGGGGAAAGGAGAGCTGATATATGGGTCCCATATGGGTTTGTCCGCGGGTTCCACAATGGCCCCACATGGGTTTGCCCATGTAGGGCCACAGCCCACATGGGTGCTACATGGGCCCTAAATGGACAAACCCATGTGGGGCCATCATGGAACCCGCAGACAAACCCATATGGGACCCATATAGTCTGCCCTCCTTTTCCCCACATGGGGCCCACCTAGGCATGCTGGCAGGGAATGTGCTTCTGTTTTCATAAGGAGTCAGAAGTTATGAAATTACAGTCATCGCTGTTTGTGATATTTGTCAATTTTCCATTGTTGTTTTATGTTTAATTACTGGATTTTTTTTTTTTCTTGTTGGGCCACGTGAAACTGACCTTAGAGTAAGTGGAAGATAAACAAGCTCCTAAACTCGAGAGACAAATCAAGTTTGTATACAACATTTCAGCAACAAGGCAGTGCAAAGTGCTTTAAACTGCACTTTGAATCCCAAGATTAGTTTATA